>NC_057801.1:554866216-555005431 GCF_018294505.1 Triticum aestivum
GCTTCATCCTCTTCTTCCACATGAAATACAACATTGTTTTGAATGGGATTTTGATCATTTTGATTGTTTTGGACGCCATTTTCTTCAGGAACCTGCACACACGGAAGACAAGGACTGGTTCCAGTAGGGATACTATCATCATGTTGGTTATTGCAATTGTTTCCCCCGTGATCAAAATCTCGAAGTGTAGATGGAAGAAGTAGGATCTCTTGACGAAGGAGGGCACCGGCATTAGGATGAAGAGTTTCAAACGGAAAAACTGATTCATCAAACACAACATCGCGAGATATATAAACTCGGCCTGTGGGAACATCTAGACATTTTACTCCTTTGTGCATGGGACTATACCCCAAAAATACACATTTTTTGGAACGAAACGCAAGTTCGCGTGTGTTGTATGGTCTTAGGTTAGGCCAACATGCACAACCAAATACTCGAAGAGATTTGAAGTCTGGTTTAGTACCAAAAAGACGTGTGATGGGACTTTCAAGTTTGATGACTTTGCTTGGTCGAATGTTTATGAGATATGTGGCAGTGAGAAAGGCTTCATCCCAGAATTTTAGGGGCATGGAAGCATTGGCTAGCAGTGCTAGTCCTACCTCAACAACATGGCGGTGTTTTCTTCAGCCGACCCATTTTGTTGGTGAGCATGGGGACAAGAAACATGGTGAGAAATTCCAATCTTTTGAAAGAAAGAATTTAATTTTTCATACTCACCACCCCAGTCTGTTTGCATGGCAAGAATTTTTGAGTCTAGTTGACGTTCAACAAGGTTTTGGAAATTGAGAAACACTTGGAAAACATCAGATCATTTCTTTAGCAAATATATCCAAGTGAACTTGCTATAATCATCAATGAAACTAACATAATAGGAAAATCTGCCAACTGATGTGGGAGCTGGTCCCCATACATCTGAAAAAACTAACTGCAATGGAGCAGTGGATACACTTGTAGATATGGGATAAGGTAGCTGATGACTCTTAGCTTGCTGGCAAGCATCACAAATTGACTCAACACTAGACTCATAGGGAAGATTATTCTTGCTAAGGACATGCTTAACTATGACTGAAGAGGGATGACCAAGACGACTATGCCACTTTGCCGAAGAGGGTTTGGTGACACTCCACGCTTGTTTATTCGACCATGATGAAGATGAAGATGATATGAGTGGATAAAGGCCTCCCTCACACTTTCCTCTAAGTATGACCCTCCTCGTTGCCAAGTCCTTGATCACAAAAGAGTAGGGATAAAATATTATAAGAACGTTGTTGTCAAGAGCAAAGCGATGAACTGAAACGAGATTTTTTGAAGCATTTGGAACATGTAGGACATTATTAAGATGTAAATCTTTTACGGGGGTTTTAACAATTGATTTACCAACATGAGTGATGTCCATACCGGTTCCACTTGCCGTGTGTATCTGATCACCACCATGGTACCTTTCCCGCATCGTCAGCTTGTCAAGTTCCCCGGTGATGTGCTCGGTAGCACCGGAGTCGGCATACCCGTTGGTGTCAATGCCGTAGTTGTTGGTGACGAGGTTGGCTGCCTTCTCCTCATGATCATCATCATAGCGATGCTAGCACGCTCTTGCGCCACCAGCATGGAACTTATAGCAGATTTGGCACTCTGGATAGTCACCTTCTTGCTGCTGCTGTTGTTGTAGTTGGGGACGAGGCCGTTGCTGCTGGTAGCCACCGCGACCAGGAGATGAAGCAGAGTGGTTCCCTCGACCGCGCCCTCCTCTGGTGCTTCGGCCACGTCCTCCCCTGCCACGGGACTGCCCGCGCCCCCTGTAGACGGAGTTGGCAGAGGAGCGGAAGCCTGCTGGTCCGTCCCCAAGCATCTCCATGCGCTGGTCAAACGCAGAGATTTGCGCGAACAGATCGTCGACGCTGATGGAGTTCTTGATTGCGTCGATTGCTGCCACAACGGGATCATAGTCCCGATCGAGGCCAGCCAATATGTAGTCCACCATCTCCGGATCGGTGACCGGACGCCCAGCTGCAGCTAGCTCGTCCTCGAGGTTCTTCATCTTGGCGATGAAGGCGTTGCTCGACATGTTGCCCTTCTTGGTGTTGGAGATGGCCATCCGTAGATTGGTTATGCGGGATTGCGACTGCGCGGTGAATATTGTGGTGAGAGCAGTCCACAAATCGAAGGTGCTATCCTTACCGATGACTTGTGCAAGGATCTCCTGGGTGAGAGAGTTCAGCAGGTAGCTCAGAACCTGCTGATCCTTCGACAACCACGGGCCATACAGAGGGTTGGGTTCAATGGCCGTGGTTTTATCCGCCTTGGTGACTTCTATTGTCTTGGGCGGTGCGGCGTTGCTGCCGTCGAGAAGGCCGGTCACTTGCGCTCCTCGCAGTGCCGGCATGACCTGCGCCTTCCACAGGAGGTAATTCTCCCTTGCGAGCTTCTCTGTTGGTGGAGCTCCTAAGTTGAGGCCGACGGCGCTTGAGCTCGTGGCCATGGCTATGGAAGGATGTTTAGGGTTTTGGTTTTGCTAGACGATAGGAAGAGACTTGGCTCTGTATACCATGTTAGATTGGATCGATAGAAGCGTTCCTACTCCTCCATAGAGGAGCCGCGTGTATTTATTGATTGGGGGCAGAAACTTGCCGTGGAGTACACGAACCCACCGATCGCTAGGATTGCAGCGGGAGGAGATAGAAGATTACACGGGAGAGAAGAAGAGATAGAGTTGGGTAGTTGAGATTACATAACTTAAATATCTCTAAGTCTAACATGTATGTGGTATGAGTACAATGCACATACATGCATACCTAGTTTCCCCTGAGTGCACCACCTTGTGGTAAAACATCAAACATGCTCACCTACACTTCCTGAAAATCCAATGTAAAAGGTGTGTAACACACTATTTACTTCCCCAACCATGTGACATTAGCTTATCTATGTTCTTTTCACACCAACATCATCTTGTTGAAGTTAAAACTTAGACATGACCAAGGAATAGCCGCAATAATGTATGGTTAATAAAATGCTTTTGTGCACTGGACCCTTCTGTTGGGTTAGAATACTAGTCGCCAACCCACGTGCCTGCAGGGGCTAGCGACTTTGAAACGAATTCACAAAGAAGTTTTGGATTAACTTTACTATGGATGGAAGCTTGTAGGAAGTAGAAACATAAAATTAGATAATTTACAAGCATTATAAAAATATGTTATTGAAAAATTCTGCATTATTAGTTTGTTAATAACCATACGGCAAAATAATTATATTTATTTGTTCAATTTCTTATTAGCTTTGGGCATGAGTCCTTTATTTCCAATCCACCTCTGTCATTTTCCAGCTGTATACTTGTGTTGCTGTTATAAGCAATTGTTTCACCAAAATTGTGGTGCCTGATCAATGTATCTTATTGAGACTCATGTTTTCAAAATTAATATATTACTAGCAAAAGAGCCACGCGAGAAAACGATACTACATGCCCGTAAGGCCGTAACCCAGTAAGCATGAGTCAAACCCCAATAGGTCCATGTTCTTTATTTCAACATGACATCCCATCTGTGTTGCCGTTTGTCCGTCATCCCATTCTCGCGTACGATGATCATAGTGCTTACAGAATCACAACGCGTTTGAATGTGGTAATCCTAAGCCGTCTCACTCTTGGCATAAGATTAGTTTTTTTCTCCCTTGCTAGGTTTCTTTCGTCTCCAATTTTGTTTGTCTAGGTGTTCACTTGCAATCCAGATTGGTGCTGGTATGAAAGAAAGACGGATCGTGTGCTATTGATTAAAATTGCACTCCAAATAGCATTTTAAAAATGGTTAAGAGGTAAAAATAACATCATATTCGGATTCTACACATTTTTCTAAGCAAATTTCATATATAACATGTTAAAATTGGAATTATGGTTTAAAAGATATGGATATTTCAAAAAAAAACATTTGTTCTAGGCGGACTGCAGGTTAATTATCATAAAAGACATGGTGGTTTTGTAAAAAAAAGCAAAAAAGATTCGTTTTGTCACTTAAAAGTAAACTGTGGGTTAATTACCAGAAAGTGTAGTTTTTTTTTGGTAAAATCAGAAAAATGATTTGTTTGGCCACTTAAAATAGGACTGCGGGTTGATTCTTCGAAACATAAGGGGGTTTTCTGTAAAAATGCATGACGGATGGGCAGAAACACTAGTCCCGTTATTAGTATAGGTATATATATAGATTAGTGCCCCAATTGCAGTTGCTTATCTGGACATGTATGTGGTCTGTCTGCCATAAGGTTTCACGGATCAATTTAACTGAAATGTATACATAAACCAATGTTGGTTCAAGTGTCTGTGCAACCACTTTGGAAATAAACTTTTAGAATGCATTTGTGAAATTTGCATTGGTTATTGTTTGTTATTATATTGTACATAACTATTTCTACAGGTGTGGCTTAATTAGACATATGTATTATATTTCAGGGATAGATCTAATTAGAAGATATGCACATGTCTTCCATCTATAAAAGATGAAGGCATTTCAATTTTTATTATTATTGGTGGCAGGTGACACAAATCAAATTGGAATACACACACACAATGTTCTATCAGTAACACAAACCAGGCCATATATAATACAAACGGAGAGCTTGCTGTTTTCTCCTTTTTGAAAGAATGCAGGATCTTGTATATGAGACCTCTAAGCCCTACATAATCTATGTACTCTTTTTGTCCATCACAGATAGGTATCTCGAATATTGTAAGTGAAAGTATTTTTATAATCTTTTGCTATGAATTTATGAATCTGAATAGCTAACTTAGTAACTTCAGTTCAAATTATATCAGTTTAAAGTTTCAAAAATATGATGTTACCTTTTCTTCTAAGCAAGTGTATTCCACAAGATGTTTTCTTTCGCTTATAATTTGTATAATTGTATGTATGCTTCAACTATAATACTCCTATATATTCTATAACACAAAAATATTCTTAGGAGTGAAAGCGTGTTGTATCCTTGCATGAGGTCACAAATTTCCTTGGACGCTAGGCTTGTTGGCAGTATGACGCAAGTAAAATTTCATGATGACTTGAATGAAACGGTTGAACTCTGGTCACTTTGGCTTCTGGTATGCCCGGACTATGAAATGTTTCTTTGTTCGGCACTGATTTCAAGAATATTCTTGTGTTTGCATGTATGCCTCTGAGGTCATCGTCTGACTCTGTATCTCTAGGAAAATCCAATAAATGCAATGCACAATCATTTGTCCACTCTTATATGGTGGTTTGTGGTTAAGTGCCATGTATGGTAATATAGAATACAATTCCAATGCAAAAATAGAAGTGATAGTTCAAGCCAGCATAATTAAAGAGTTTGAGTTGATGGCCGCTTTCTGCCCGATTATTAAATAGGTGACTTCTATTCAATTAGGAATAGGAAAACTCTGAGATATTTTCCATTCAATTCATTCAATTTTATCTCATCCTTATTCTAGCATAGTCATAAGTCAATGCAGTCCATATCACATATACACATAAAAGCTTCAATTCAGCATTCAATTTGGGATATAGATTCATGGAGAATTTAGAGCAATGAGTCAATCAAGTACTCAGAAGTCTGTAATTAATGTGTATGCACCTGCATGCTAGAAGGGACTGGGTGTCCAAAAAGGTTTGGTGAGTGAAGTGCTCGACTAGTGGCTCGGGTCGAAGACATGGGCACCTTAAAGCTCCCCTTCCTGTCGTCATTCTGAGCCATTCGAGACTACTCGGATCTGACTCCTTTATCGAAGTCCTTCTTGGGTCCCTTAGAGGTGTCTCCTCTTGAGTTCTGTTCAACTAAGAGTGAATGGTTGCATGCCGGTTTGGGGGGGGGGGGGGGGGCTTACATAGGCAAAAGTTTAGTCCGCTAATCCATGGTGGACTTGGGAAAAAGGGGGTGGTGCATGGTCCATGCTGTACTAGCCCACACAACCCTCCAGCTAATGGGCTGCTTTCTCTTGGGTCTTCATCCTCTTTAGCTCATCTTCCTTTGACCTGTTGACGACGACTAGTTGCTTGAACTTCCGTTGATTTGAGTTGGCTTTGAGAATTTGCTACGTAGATGCCATGTTTGACTAGGCTAGTACAACGGGTAGGATTAAGCTATTCCGACAACAATTCCCTTCTCCAATACCAGGGAATACTTATACCGTGTTTTTGTAGTGACCATTTATTTCCTTTCATTTTGAAATCATTACCAAACAATCACTCCCTGATTTGCTTTCATTTTCTGTTTGCATCAGATTTCGAGCACGTTTGGCCCTGCTTTTTTGTTGAAGCTGTACATAGCAGGAGCACTTGTTGGATCCACATTCTTCTTGGTAGATAAGGCTTTTATAGCTCCAAGGAGACAGGTAACATACTGTGGGAATGATTATGTAGGATGGACCCTTCAAGAACCCTGCATGGAATTGAAATTATTGATTGGAGTTTCCTGATAGTATTCCTAATTTAGCAAGTAACCCTTTTCTTGCAGGTTCATGCAGGATGGAACATGTTAAGAAGTAACGCGCTTGTACGTGATTTCTTGTTCCAACTTCCAACAGTTCATTTTCCTTAGTATTGATTATGAAAGAATGTATAGTATCTCATATAAGCAGTAAATGTTACCAACCAAACAATTACTCCCTCCGTCCGAAAAAGCTTAGTGCTAGATACATCCATTTGAGGGACAAGCTTTTTCGGACGGAGGGAGTATTTATCATCTTATACCTACACATAGTTAATTAGAAGGTAAATGTGGCAACCTGGGGTGATATGGTGATTTACCTGTTATATAATGTAAAACCACCAAATGAGCATTATCACCTATCAGTGATATTGTACATAAATGTTCCTATTTAGTTGTTGCACACCAAATATGACCTTTTTTATTCATGTCACTCAGGGTGCAAGTGCTGCAGTTAATGCCATTGTGCTTCTTCACATTTTTCTCAAACCAAAGGGACTAATCTACCTTTACATGATCATTCCTGTTCCAGCTGCCTTAGTGGTGAGGATTTTTTAGTTTCCCTTGTAAAATTCGGCAAAGCATGTGGGTGCTAGGAAATGAGAGCATAATTTCTTTTGACTTTATATATTTCAGGGGGTTGCTTGGATTGGTCTTGATTTGTGGAGGGTGAACAAGGTATACAAATTTTTAACTAACTCTCTGTTAGGTATTCTTCGCATAAGTGAATGTTATCAGTGCCACTCTGTTGCTTATGCTCACCAGCTATCAGTTTTCTACAAGAGTTTTGGGGCACTGTTACTTTCATTTGTTCATTGCTTGGAAGTTTGTTAGTTGCATTTCTGAGTGTTTGTGTGTTGCCTACCCGCACAATTCCTGGTTTTAAACCAACCTGGGGTTGAAACATATATGAATCAATATTCATGTCTACGGTGATTGGAATAATATTCTAAATGTCTGGTTAAATAATTTGCTGATTATAAACCATGTAGTATCTTTTTGGTTGTAGTCTTTCCTGGCTTGTCTTCTATCTTTGTACCTTTTTGTCCTATAATTGCATTTTATCCTATGCTGAGATGAATGTACTTGAAGGTAATCACTGGTCTGGCATTGTGATCCATATAGTATCGCAATCAAGCTATGGCACATGTATAATTCCTTGAGTATCTCATTCTATCGGACATCTTCAGCTTGTTGTTTCTCCGACTATCTTTGATGTTCTTCTAAGCAAATATTATTTGTGATAGCAAATGAATTCTTTGTGCTTGTCGTGCTTACCTGGTCTTAAGGCTAACTGATGCATGTTCAAATTTCCAGGGTCAGGGTCAGACATCAGGTGCTTCTCATTTAGGGGGTACCCTAGTGGCTGCTCTTGTGTGGGCTCGAATTAGGAAGGGCTGGATCTGATCACGCAGCTTGTTCATATGGAGCAAATCCGACCGACTTTCCACAGCTGGTGGTCTCTCCGTTTGAAATTTGTTGTTACCTGAGAAAGTTCTTGTGGGTGAAGGGAATACTCTGCTGCTTATCATCCAAGTTTCTGATCTAGAAGTCCTCAAACAAATTCTAGATAGCATCATGGCAGATATTGCCAACTGATTGGCCGGAATTTACAATCTTATCATTGCAGCTTGCAGGAGCAATAACATACCACAACTAGATTGCAATATCCCGATAGGGATATCCTATTCGGCTCCCAGGAGCACGTGCCATTTTTTTAGAAGTGCTATTTACCTCGCTAGGCCTAACGTTATGACTGTGGACAACATGCGCCATTACAAAGCAGGTAGATCAGGACGTCCACGTAGTAAAAATGGAATGGTTAAGGAATCTGTTCATGGATATCTGAGGTCTTTCTTGTTTTCTGCCGTAACCACACGATGGTCCTATAGTACATTCAAAGTTGGTGATGCCCTTTGTGTTTTGCAAATATGTGAGGGGGTGGAGCGAACGAAAGGTTTGCTACGACCCATCCCCCGCGAACGATTTGGTTCGATAGGCAAAACATGGTGCTCCTATAGCGCTAGATCTAGTCCCTGGCGCTCACGCACCCCCGTTGGTATGCCGGCCCAAGAAGAAGCGCAAGCGATCAACTAGTCTGGTCTCTCGATCGTGTTTGACCTGTCATGGTTAAAACAAAAAACAAACAAAAAAGCGCTAAAAATGGGAAAAAAAATGTGAATCCTAAAATGTTCATGATTTTGAAAAAAATTCACAAACTTCAAAAAAGTTCCTTGATTCGGAAAAAAATGCATTGATTTTGAAAAAAATTTATTGTATTTTTAAAAAGTTCATCAAATTGATAAAAAAATTCATCAAATCTGAAAAAATATTAATCAAATTTGGAAAAAGTTCATCAACTTTGAAAAAAAGTTCACCAAATTTGACAAAAAGTTCATCAATTTTGTGAATTTTTGTCAAATTTTAAAACATTCTTCGATTTTGAAATAAAATTTGGAAAAAGTTCATAAAATTTGAATTTTTTCATCAAATTTTAAAAAATTCATTGAATTTGAAAAAAAGTTCATGCACTATGAAAAATAAGGAAAAATAATAAAGGAAAGGGAAAAAGGAAGAAAAAACCAAATAAAATGTCACATCCCTAGTCTGCTATGCACCTACGCTAGTTCTCATGTTTGCATCATGCTTAAATTTCATTTAATTTTGAAATAGGATTGATCAAACCCTAGCACCACATTAGTTAAACTAGGTTTAATAAAATACTTTTCAATGAACTCAAAATGCCTGTCAAAAATGTCTATGGAAAAAGGTGAAACCTCAACCAGAGATGGTGCACATTTTTTCATAGCATTTATGGCCTTTGAATTAATCTATATTTTATTTGAATTGGAGTTATAAAATTCTATAATTAATTTTATAGCTCCAGTAGTTATGAAAATTATGGAGGATCTCTGAAATATTCCATTTTGCACCCACCATTTTTTCCAAATTTTTTAAAGTTGATTTGGTACAGAAACTAAATCAAAAACAGAGGAAGAAAATCGAAAAACATAAAGAAAAAGGAAAAACCTACCTGGCCTGGCACTGTAGCGGCCCACCGGCCGAGTGCCAATCGTCTTGTGCACGCGCCCCATGCGCGCGCACACACACCGTGCGGCCTCCTGCTCGCCTGACCGCCTCTCCCGCCATTTCGACACCGCAGATAACCTCGCCCCTGCCGTCCGGATCTAGCTGACCCTCTCGTTCACTCTCTTACTCGGTCCCCTCCATGGCCGAAGCAACCGCAACCGCACCATCGCCATACCTCAGCGACTGCACCTTCCTCGCCCTCTTACCGTGTCAGACAGGTCTGCCTCGTCGCCTGCTTCGTCTTCACCGAGCCATGCAACGCGGGAGGCCTCGCTTCACCGTCACGGCCATCGTCTTCTTCCTCAGGCACCGGAGATCGCCATCGTTGTTACATCATCGTCTGGCCTCCCCTGAGTCCGCTGAGCCTACCCGTTGACGCACTATGAGCCCTCGGTCCTTTCTCCCCTAACCATGCTGCCGATTCCGTCCTGATGCGAAGCATCCCTCGCTCATCCCCATGGACGTACCTACATCTCCCTCAACACCACTTGGACCCATGACAAGAGCTAGAGCAAAGGCTATCGAAGATAATGTGAACTCGCTCCTCTCTGAACTTCCTCTCTCTACTCACGAGACTTGGCTACTACCTCATATGGACACTGTGTGTGTGATCAGGTACTTGGAGGAGAGCCACGGGACAGCTACACCCAATGGCCAAGGTGGCAAGGACTCCAAGCATGGACATCAAGAAGAAGAGCCATTTGTGAAGATACAGGCACCGGACGACCGGCCGGTCCCGGATGTCCGAGCCCTGGGAGATGCTACAACGAGGGAAGGAAGGCAGGATAGGGCTATAGGCCACGGACGACCGGCCCGGCTCGGACGTCCGACGACTCCCAGGGCCACGGACGACCGACGCCCTCCGGACGTACGGCAGCTGGGCACCCGAGAGGAAATTAGCGGAAGACCGAAGCCACCGGACGACCGGGCGACCAACACCGAGCCAAAATTACAGAAGTCCGACAGCTACGGACGTCCGGACCGTCCCGAAGCCCCGGACGTCCGACGTCTCCCGGACGTCCGACACCTGAGTGACCGCCGCCACGGGCTGAAGCCCTTGTACCCCTTCACTTTGACCCCATTTACACTACAACTATATATAGGTCTCGCCCACCTCCTAGCTAGGGTAGCGTTGTGATAGCTCATCTTGAGATAGAGCATAGCTCATCCGTTCCGGATCTACTCCACGTGAGGGACCGTGCCTCCTCGGAGAAGATCCAGTCGGATTCAAGGCCTCCATCCGGAGAAGACAATCAAGACCTCCTCACGGAGAAGAACGGTTACTCTTGTATCTTTCCTTTGTTGATTTTGAATCTTGTGCTAACTTATGCTTTCGGTGATCTAGCCCTTGTGTGATCGACTACTTGTCGGTTGAGTGTTTCTCTCGTTTCTCCCCGTGTTTTCCCTTGTGTTCTTCCGCGCGTTGTTCGTGTTCCTCCGTAGGATCCACTCCAAACGTGAAAGATCGGCCCCATAGGGATCCGCCCTACATTATCTTGGTATCATGAGCCACATTGATCACGTTTTTGGAGCCCCTACCCCGTGTTTCTAGCTTGATTTTGTTGTTTTCGTCCTAAATCCGAAAATTCCCCACAAAAATAGCCCCCCAATTTTTTTGTGATTTGTTGGTGAGTTGAGGTTTTGTTGGATTTGGTCCATGGATTTGAGTTGCCACGTGTGGATCTAGCTTTCCCCACCCTCCCCACCCTTTTCCATCCACAAATCCGCTCGATTTCGACCTCACCATCTTCCTCCACCCCGAAATCGCGCAGTTCATCCCGTGCCCGATTTTTGCCCAGGTACCGGACGACCAGACCCTACCGGACGTCCGACGACCGGATGACTGTGACCTACCGGACGTCCGTGAAACTCTGACGAAACTGAATATTTTCAGTTCGGCCACCACCACGACCCCACATTCCACCACCTCTTCCAAACCCACATACACCACCATCATCCCCAATACCTCCTATGACGATTTTGACACGTTTTGGTCTTTGAGATTTTGAGTGTGGCTCCCGTGTCCTATTGTGTTTCGGCTATATAGGTACGGTTCGACATCATCATCACTGCGCTCATCTTCGCAAGGGTCTCATCATCGCCAAGGACGGTAACTTCGATGACATCTTTGTCATACCTTGCAATTGCATTGATACCCACATGGCCTTACTTTTGTGTAGCTTACCCATCGAGACTAGCCATTGAGTATTGCCGGCAACGTGACTTGTGCACATTAGTGATCATACACCATAGCATACATACCATACCATAGTGGTGCATATCTTGTCATCAACTTGTGTGTCACAAAGTTGTCTTCGCATACACAATTGCTATCTTGGTTCGTGAAGTTTTGCATAAGAAAAGATATCAAAAGTGAAAGAGCCACCAAAGCTTTTAAGCAAAGAGGAAAGATAAGCAAAGAGCTTATGAGCAAGAACCATAGCATCATACTACATTAAGATTGTCATATCGGATCATCTTGGATCATAGCACCGAAATACCATACATATAGCATACTTGGGATCGAGATCGTTGCATTTTGCCTAGTAGGTTGTGCACAAGTTTTGTATCCGCCTATTGTGCAATCGTGCTAGCGTCTCTCGTGTATTGTGCAACAAGAGCATTTTCATGGATTCCACATTTTGGCTCACTTTTGGTTTGCACAATCCCACTTATCTATTTGCGTGTGTGTTTCCGTGTACCATTATTTTCTTGGTCTACTTGTTGCATTTGCAAATTTGTGAATCATTTCCAACATTATTGAAGCTCACTTACTATTACATCAAATTTTGTGCCACCATCCTAACCAAGCTCCACCATAAGCTTTTACTTGTGTAGGTGTGATAACCGACAAGGATTGATACCAATAGTGCTATTTCATTGTCCTCATTTGAGTGAACTTGATTCATCATCAACATCAGTCAAGGTACATTGGTATAAGTTCTTCTCCTTCTACCACTCACATTTTTTGCTTGGAATGATGGATAGGCCGAGTACTTCTACCAACCCACTCTTCATCGAGCAAGACGACGACATGTCATCATACGTCACCAAGAGCCACCTCTTTGGTGCACAATGGGCGTTACATCAAGAGCAACAAGCAATGAACGACCGCATCGACAACCTCGCCACCGACTTGCGACTCTCCGAGCAACGTACACGAGACTACTTCGACAACAAGCTCGACGCACACAAGCAAGAGAATTATGCAAGAATGGACAAGATCCGAGCTTTGTTGGTGAACCGTCCTCCTTCAACTTCTTCATACTCAAGATGGAGCCATTCAAGTCGACACTCCGACGACTCCTTCTCTGGCTCAAGTACACTGTCATCGAACACTCTCCGACGAGCCGCGTGTCAAGACCGTCATGCATATCGCAATCCGCTACACGTCAAGCATTCACAAGAGCAAGCCGATGAGCAAGTCCCTCGTCCTCACTCAAACCAAGACGCTTTTGCTCAAGCTCAAGAACGACAACGACTATGGCGCCAAGAGGAAGAACGAGCGCGTCTACACCAAGAGGAACAAGATGCCGAGGCTCAACGTCTTCAACAACAACAACGAGAAGCGCAAGCTCTTGAGGCGCAACGTGCCCTTCAAGAATCAAGTCGAGCCATCGCCAACCGCAATCGCGAATGGCGCAATCAAGAGGAAGCCCTTCGAGAAGAAATCCAAGAGAGGAACTACCAACCGCGCGTGCAACGTCAAGTTCCTCAAGCTCCTTCACAAGCTCGTCAAGCTCCACCTCAACCTCAAGTTCAACAAGAGCAAGTTGATCATGGACTTCCTCCACTCCAAGAGCAACATGAGGATGATTACCCTCCACGTCAAGGGTGTCATCATCACCATCGCCATCAACGCAATGAAGAGCAACGCTATGGCAAGCTCAAATTCACAACCCAAGTTCAATGGAAGCAATGATCCCGAAGAATACCTCTCATGGGCATTGAAGGTCGACAAAATCTTCCGTTTGCACAACTATGAGGAAGAGAATAAGATCGCTATGGCATCACTTGAGTTCCAAGATTATGTTCTCATATGGTGGGAACAAGTCCTTGAGCACCGACAAGCAAGAGGTGAACCTCCAATCATCACTTGGGCTCAAATGAAAAAATCAAAGAGCAAAGAACACTGTGAGTCAAAATATTCCCCCTTTCTTTTAATAAGCACAAGAAACTCCAAATTCATTTCAAAGACAACAATTGGGTTACAGAAAAAGGGCAAGGAGAACAGTCGCATCTAGCGCCTATGCTAGTCTTTTCACCAGCGCGGAGCTAAGTGTTTCCACTGGGTGTGGGCATAGTCATTGGGGGACAGTGTCGACTGCCAGCGCGGAGCATGGTGCTTCCACTTGGACGTGAGTGGGAGCCCCTGTGAGGCCCAGGGGCGACACTCAGGAGTTTCCGAGGCGTGTACAACCCCAACTCATTATTATGTGAGAGTGTCACGAGTGGAGATCTTCACGGGTGCTCCTTGCTCCTGGCGGTGACCCCGCCCAGCGCATCCCGCTGCCTCCGTTGGGCGACCGAAAACCAAGGATGAGACCAAGGGGCAAGGGCTATGCTGGCGGTGGCTGAGTGATCGCAGGCCCTCTATCGGGGTAAGGGCTCGCCGGCGCCTTCCCTGGTGGAGGACCTACCTACGGATGTCATGCGCCACCGTCGTGGTGGCGCCCTGCACGATGGGGCGTGGAGGAAGCTCTGGCACCGGGCTCCCTCCGCGCAGCCCCCAATGCGCTCCTCCTACCTGAGGCAGGGCCAGCATCTCGAAGTACGCGGCCATGGCGTGGTTCACCTGCGATCCAAAGTTAGCGCAATCGTGTGTGAAAAAGGTGGATTGTAGCCGACAGTCATTAACATCGAAGGTGCTGGTGGGGCGCTGAACCGGCTAGTAAGGCCCCCTGCTTCTCGTGACCTTGGCGATCCTCATGTCCGGGCTAGTGGAGGAAGAGTGAACGGGCTTCTTCCTTGCTCGTGCGACGCACCCGCCACCGGTGGTACCAAGGTCCAAAGATCCCTTGTCATCAGACCAGCCCTCGGGCCCCATGCTCCGTTGACCGCCACCTCCGACGTCTCATCTTGCTAGCCCGGGGGTGACTCCTTGCTGTTATGGAGGTGGAAGCCGCCCGCCCTGGCTTCTCCCTGGGGGCACGCCCATTGGGTCAGGCAGGCGACGCCATACGCCGAGCTGCTTCCGCGGGGCCCCGGGGCTCCTCCCGAAGGGGCGAGTAGATACGGCCCGGGCGGGCGCGAGCCCCCTAAGGCGAGGCGCGAGGTTGGAACAATGCGGAAAGGTGCTGCACCCTTGCAAGCAGCATCGAGCAGCTCAACAACGCGGGAGAGCAAGGCAACGCGACCACCCTCAGCCAGCCCATGCTACTTCTTGAGCTTGCGTTGGTTTTTCCCTTGAAGAGGAAAGGGTGATGCAGCAAAGTAGAGATAAGTATTTCCCTCGGTTTGAGAACCAAGGTATCAATCCAGTAGGAGACAACGCACAAATCACCGAATACCTGCACAAACAATCAAACAAACTTGCACCCAACACGATAAAAGGGTTGTCAATCCATTCACGGTTACTTGCAAAAGTGAGATTTGATGGAGATAGATAAACGATAAAGTAAATATTTTGATATTTTTGGTTTATAGATCAGAAAATAAAAGATTGCAAAATAGTAGATCGGAAACTAATATGACGGAAAGTTGACCCAGGGGCCATAGGTTTCACTAGAGGCTTCTCTCAAGATAGCAAACAATACGGTGGGTGAATAAATTACTGCCTAGCAATTTATAGAAAAGCGCATAGGTATGACTGATACGTCTCCAATGTATCTATAATTTTTGATTGTTCCATGCTATTATATTATCTGTTTTGGATGTCTAATGGGCTTTACTAGGCACTTTTATATTATTTTTGGGACTAACCTATTAACCGGAGGCCCAGTCCAAATTGCTATTTTTTTGCCTATTTCAGTGTTCCGCAGAAAAGGAATATCAAACGGAGTCCAAACGGAATGAAACCTTCGGGAGAGTGATTTTTGAAAAAAGGTGATCCAGAGGACTTGGAGTGGACGTCAAGAAAGAAGCGAGGAGGCCACAAGGCAGGGAGGTGCGTCTGCCCCCTGGGCGCGCCCCCACCCTCGTAGGCCCCTCGCAGCTCTACCGACCTACTTATTCCTCCTATATATACTCATATACCCCGAAAACATCCCGGAGCACCATAGATCAGGAGTTCCGCCGCCGCAAACCTTTATAGCCACCAACAACCAATCAGGACCCTGTTCCGGCACCCTACTGGAGGGGGGATCCCTCACCGGTGGCCATCTTCATCATCCCGGTGATCTCCATGACAAGGAGGGAGTAGTTCACCCTCGGGGCTGAGGGTATGTACCAGTAGCTATGTGTTTGATCTCTCTCTCTCTCTCTCTCTCTCTCTCTCTCTCTCGTGTTCTTGATATGTCACGATCTTGATGTACCACGAGCTTTGCTATTATAGTTGGATCTTATGATATTTCTCCCCCTCTATCTCCTTGTGATGAATTGAGTATTCTCTTTGAAGTTATCTTATCGGATTGGGTCTTTAAGGATTTGAGAACACTTGATGTATGTCTTCATGTGTTTATCTGTGGTGACAATGGCATATTCACGTGATCCACTTGATGTATGTTTTGGTGATCAACTTGTGAGTTTCGTGACCTCGTGAACTTATGCATAGGGGTTGGCACATCTTTTCGTCTTGACTCTCCGGTAGAAACTTTGGGGCACTCTTTGAAGTTCTTTGTGTTGGTTGAATAGATGAATCTGAGATTGTGTGATGCATATCGTATAATCATACCCACGGATACTTGAGTTGACATTGGAGTATCTAGGTGACATTAGGGTTTTGTTTGATTTGTGTCTTGAGGTGTTATTCTAGTACGAACTCTATGATAGATTGAACGAAAAGAATAGCTTCGTGTTATTTTACTACAGACTCTTGAATAGATCGATCAGAAAGGATAACTTTGAGGTGGTTTCGTACCCTACAATAATCTCTTCGTTTGTTCTCCTCTATTAGTGACTTTGGAGTGACTCTTTGTTGCATGTTGAGGGATAGTTATATCATCCAATTATGTTATTATTGTTGAGAGAACTTGCACTAGTGACAGTATGAACCTTAGGCCTTGTTTCCTAGCATTGCAATACCGTTTACGCTCACTTTTACCACTTGTTATCTTGCTGTTTTTATAATTTCAGATTACAAAAACCTATATCTACCATCCATATTGCACTTGTATCACCATCTCTTCACCGAACTAGTGCACCTATACAATTTACCATTGTATTGGTGTGTTGAGGACACAAGAGACTCTTTGTTATTTGGTTGCAGGGTTTTTTGAGAGAGACCATCTTCATCCTACGCCTCCCAAGGATTGATAAACCTTAGGTCATCCACTTGAGGGAAATTTGCTACTGTCCTACAAACCTATGCACTTGGAGGCCCAACAATGTCTACAAGAAGAAGGTTGTGTAGTAGACATCAAGCTCTTTTATGGCTCCATTGCCGGAGAGGTGAGTGCTTGAAAGTATATCTTTAGATCTTGCAATCGAATCTTTTAGTTTCTTGTTTTATCACTAGTTTAGTCTATAAAAGAAAATTACAAAAAAATGGAATTAAGGGTGCCTCATATGGTTCATCTTTTTAATGTCTTTCGTGAAAATGATGGGAAGGAAAATTGTGCTCAAGTACTAGAAGAAGAATTACATAGAATGCTTGGCATAAAATATGTGAATGATGAGCAAGATTGCATTGTTGTTAGTATGAATTCTTTGAATACCCATGACGCTAATGATATGCAAAGCCACAAGCTTGGGGATGCTATGTTTGATGAAGATGATATGTTTAGTCCCCCAAGTTTTGATGAGCAAATTTATTATGAAGAAAGCATGCCTCCCATTTATGATGATTATTGTGATGACATGTATGCTATAAAGAATAAAGTTAACCATGAAACTTGTCATCATGATTTTAATTTTCAATTGGATTATGCTTCACATGATAGTTACTCCCTCTGTACCAAAATATAGGTCGCTGGAGAGTTGGTTCCGACCATGTGAAAACCTGCCAAATGACTTTAATACCCATGGTTCTAAATTTGAATCATTATCGTCTTCTACCTTCGCCCCCGCCCCCACCTTCACCCTCCACCTCTGTTCCCGTCCCAGCCCCCACCTTCGCCCCTACCTCCACCTCCACCTCCATCTCCGGCGTCCAGGCGCTGCACTCCACCTCCTCTCCCACCCCTAGGCATCTAGGCGCTCCACTCCACCTCCTCCTGCACGCCCAGGCATCCAGGTGCTCCTCTTGGCCCGTGCGCGCCCAGGTGGAGGCGAGCTGGTGCTAGGCCCTTCTTCACATGCGCCCAGGTTGAGGCGAGCTGGTGTTGGGCTCGGCTGCGGCCACACCTGTTCATCTCCTCTCTCTGATCAAGTTTCTCCTTGGTTGAGTACATCTCTCTGTCGCTGGAAACGAATTGCAAACATAAACAATTTGATGAGCATTTGATTCAACTGGACAGTAATCTGATCTAACCATTTGACAGAATCTGAATGTACTGATGCAACAATACTGTCAAATTCAGTTTGCAAAAGTCAAATGGAAATAAATATAGTAATACTGTCGAATTATTGCAGTGAAGATCATTGACAGAATAAATGACAAAATTATTGCTAGGATAAATGAAATAATCTCATCAAATTATTGTTAGGAAGCTTCATTCCAAGCTACTTAAAATAAGTACTGTTGTATACTCCTAGCTTAATGGAGTATGTCTTCAAATATTCCTTGCTGCTGCTGCTAGTAGTAGGAGTGATGATTAATTACTGTTGGAGTACAATTCAGATTACATCATCATTTTCATTTCATCTATGGCATACCAATAAGTTTGAACTGACAACAATTGGTTAATTTTGTTAACCAAATAGAAGAAATGACTTAAGCCCTACAAGCAGCAGTACAAAAACATGCTCATCTAAATTTACATACTCCAAACGGACCATTGAACCACTAAATCACTGAATATACTCCAACAATGTGAGTAAGGATGACTTAAGAAAGTGAAGTAAATTTCACTACAGAGCAAAGATGACCCGCAAGAGGAAGAAGAAACCAAGGCTACTGTAAGTTTCAGTTAATCTTAATTTCAAAGATAATGTTTTAGATAATTTTAATTACCACAAATGGTTTTAGTTAATTTTAATTAATTGGAAAGGTCATTTTTATTCTGCATCTACTTCCTTTTTATTAATTCAGAATTGGGATGGTCATTTTTATTTCTCTAGTTCAACATGTGATCATCTACTAGCTATGGACAGGGGGGTGGAAGCTTGTTGTTGTCGTAATTTACATACTCCATACTGAACCAGTGCACTAAATTTACATTCAGAAAGTGAACTAAATTTCAATGTTCACAGAGTACAGAGAAGGAGGAAGTGAAGAAAGTGCTCTGCATATGAAGAAAGTGCTCCAAACTTTAATAGTAGCTACTGAAGCTACTCTAACTACTCCATTTTACTCTAACTACTCCATTTTGGAGCAAGTATCAGTAACAAAGATGCTACTGTAACTACTGTATCAGTAACAAAGTACTTCACGATACTGTAGTAAAGACCATGCTAATCAACAATTTCATCCATTTACTAGAGATTAGGACTGAACATACAAGTGTCACAGCAACATCCTCCATCTAACTTGCAATGAATCAAGAAAACAATCAGTCATGGATGGATTGGAATAGATTACCTTGGTAATAGTGCCAGGCGGCCGTTGAGTCGTGGACACATCTGATTCACTGCATATGGACGAAATCCGAGCTCCCTACAGCGAACTCTCACCTGACGGCACCGGAAAATAATCAGGGGAGTAGAAATTGCACAAACACATCCAATGCCTCTCCGTCGATTCTCTTTGGGGCAGCTCCACATCTAGCGCCTCTTCGCTGCTCTAGCGCAGCTCCACATCCAGCGCCGCTTTGGCTCCGACATCGGCGCACGCGGATCCAACGCCTCCATCACATTCATCGCCGTCAAAAAGAATTGATCTTCTGACGACGTGGTGGTGGGAAGAGGCCGACAACGACATGGAGAGGAAAGCGGTGCCGCATGCGGTGAGGAGAGGAAACAGGGTGGTGGGGAGAGGCCGACGACGATGAGGTGAGGCCGATGACAATGACGAGATCTGGGCGGTGAGGGAGAGGAGCGAGGGGAACGAGAGGGATGTGAGAGTGAGTGAGTGGACGAGGGGAGAGAGTGGGTGAATGCGTGCCGAGCGAGGGTATTTTCAGAAAGTAGAAATATCTCGTAGTGTTACGAGATTTACACATGAAATGCTTAAATGACTTATAATACGGAACGGAGGGAGTATCTTGTTAAGTTTGCTCCCACTACTATTGATGATAATAAATTTGCTTATGTGGAGAGTAGTAAAATTTCTATGCTTGTAGATCATGAAAATAATGCTTTATGTGATGGTTATATTGTTGAATTCATTCATGATGCTACTGAAAATTATTATGAGGGAGGAATATATGCTTGTTGGAATTGCAATAATATTAAGTTTCCTCTCTATGTGTTGAAAATCTTGAAGCTATGCTTGTTTTGCCTTCCTATGCTAGTTGATTATTTTTCTCATAAGTTGTTTGCTCACAAAATCCCTATGCATAGGAAGTAGTTAGACTTAAATGTGCTAGTCATATTCTTCATGATGCCCCCTTTATGTTTCATTTCTTATCTTTTATGTGAGCATCATTGAAATCAGCATGCCTAGCTAGGGGCATTAAACGTTAGCGTTTGTTGGGAGGCAACCCAATTTACTTTTGTTCTTTGATTTTTGCTCCTGTTTAATAATAAATAATTCATCTAGCCTCTAGTTAGATGTGCTTTTATGTTTTAATTAGTGTTTGTGCCAAGTAGAACCTTTGGGAAGACTTGGGTGAAGTCTTTATGATCTTGCTGTAAAAAACAGAAACTTTAGCGCTCACGAGATTAGCTGCCATTTTTTACTGGAGAGTTCTTTTAGGTTGATTATTTTTGCAGATGATTAATAGACAAATTCCTCAGGTCTACCAATTTATTTCAGAATTTTTGGAGTTCCAAAAGTATACGTTTGATATAGATCACTACAGACTGTTCTGTTTTTGACAGAGGTGCCCACAATGGTGGGGGCGTGCCCTACCCCCCTAGGCACATCCTCCGTCCTTGTGGCCACCTCGTGACTCCTCCAAATTCATCTCCAAGCCTCCTGGTTGTCTTCTGGTCCAAGAAAAATCATTGCAAAAGTTTTATTCTGTTTGGACTCCGTTTGGTCTGCGAAACTCAGAAACATGGAAAAAACATGAACTGGCACTGGGCTCTAGGTTAATAGGTTAGTCCAAAAATTAATATAAAATAGCATATTAATGCATATAAAACATCCAAAATAGATAATATAATAGCATGGAACAATAAAAAATTATAGATACGTTGGAGACGTATCAAGCATCTCCAAGCTTAATTCCTGCTTGTCCTCGAGGAGGTAAATGATAAAAATAGATTTTTTTTGATGTGGAATGCTACCTAACATATTTATCCATGTAATTTTATTTATTGTGGCATGAATATTTAGGTCCGTAAGATTCAAAACAAAAGGTTTAATATTGACATAAAAACAATAATACTTCAAGCATACTACAAGGCAATTATGTCTTCTCAAAATAAAATGGCCAAAGAAATCTTATCCCTACAAAATCATATAGTCTGGCTATGCTCCATCTTCATCACACAAAATATTTGAATCATGCACAACCCCGATGACAAGCCAAGCAATTGTTTCATACTTTTGATGTTCTCAAATCTTTTCAACTTTCACGCAATACATGAGCGTGAGCCATGGACATAGCACAATAGGTGGAATAGAATATGGTGGTTGTGGCGAAGACAAAAAGGGGGAGATAGTCTCACATTAACTAGGCGTATCAACGGGCTATGGAGATGCCCGTCAATAGGTATCAATGTGAGTGAGTAGGGATTGCCATGCAATGGATTCACTAGAGCTATAAGTTTATGAAAGCTCAAAAGAAAACTAAGTGGGTGTGCATCCAACTCGCTTGCTCACAAAGACCTAGGGCAATTTGAGGAAGCCCATCATTGGAATATACAAGCCAAGTTCTATAATGAAAAATTCCCACCAGTTATGAAAGTGGTACCATAGGAGACTCTCAATCATGAAGATCATGGTGCTACTTTGATGCACAAGTGTGGAAAAAGGATAGTAGCATTGCTCCTTCTCTCTTTTTCTCTCATTTTTTTATTTGGGCATTTCTCTTTTTTTGGCCTCTTTTTTTTCGTGCGGAGTCTCATCTCGACTTGTGGGGGAATCACAGTGTCCATCATCCTTTCGTCACTGGGAAAATGCTCTAATAATGATGATCATCACACATTTATTTACTTACAACTCAAGAATTACAACTCGATACTTAGAACAAAATATGACTATATGAATGCCTCCGGCGGTGTACCAGGATGTGCAATGAATCAAGAGTGACATGTATGAAAGAATTATGAAAGGTGGCTTTGCCACAAATACGATGTTAACTACATGATCATGCAAAGCAATATGACAATGATGAAGCGTGTCATAATAACGGAATGGTGGAAAGTTGCATGGAAATATATCTCGAAATGGCTATGGAAATGCCATAATAGGTAGGTGGTGGCTGTTTTGAGGAAGGTATATGGTGGGTGTATGGTACTGGTGAAAGTTGCGCGGTACAAGAGAGGCTAGCAATGGTGGAAGGGTGAGAGTGTGTATAATCCATGGACTCAACATTAGTCATAAAGAACTCACATACTTATTGCAAAAATCCATTAGTTATCGAAATGAAGTACTACGCGCATGCTCCTATAGATTGGTAGGAAAAGACCATCGCTCGTCCCCGACCGCCACTCATAAGGAAGACAATTAAAAAACAAATCATGCTCCGACTTTATCACATAACAGTTCACCATACGTGCATGCTACGGGAATCACAAACCTCAACACAAGTATTTCTCTAATTCACAATTACTCACTAGCATGACTCTAATATCACCATCTTCATATCTCAAAACAATCATAAAGAATCAAACTTCTCATAGTATTCAATGCACTTTATATGAAAGTTTTTATTATATCCATCTTGGATGCCTATCATATTAGGACTAATTTTAAAACCAAAGCAAATTACCATGCTGTTTAGAGACTCTCACAATAATATAAGTGAAGCATGAGAGTTCATAAATTTCTATAAAATAAAACCACCGCCGTGCTCTAAAATGATATAAGTGAAGCACTAGAGCAATCACTACAAAAAAAAGACACATCCGTGACATTTTGGGCCGAACAATTTTTTTGTCATGCTTATGACACTTCTATGACGATAATTGTGACAAAACCCGATATCATCATAGATGTGGTGGGATCCTACTTCTATGACAAAAAATCATAACAGAAAATGGGCTTTTCATCCTGGGCAGGCCTAAGACACACCTGCATGACATTCTTTGGGCCGTCCATGATGGAAAAAATCATGGTAGAAGCGAGGGCGAGGAAAATTTCGGGGAGTTCCTGATTACGGTGGGTGGTCTGCGCCGAGCGATGCATGGAGGTTTGCGCGTTTCTCTTGTACTCGTACGTGCATGTGTGCGAGGCGTTGCGCTCTAACTGAGCCCAAGCGAGGCATTGGGCTTTAACTGAACCCGAGCGATTGCACTGGCTACGTTACTGAACCCCGATCAATTGCTTACTATTAACTAAACCCAAGTGATTCCTTCGCTACTGCTGCTAACTGAAGCCGATCGAACCTGCTGCCTCTTGATGAACAGTGAACGTGGGAGTTGGTTGAACGAGTCGAGACATACGTGGTTGGGGTTGGATGAACAGTTCCCAGTGGGGGTTTGATGAATAGGATCCCGTGGTAGTAGAGGCCGTTACCGCTGGATGAACAGGACCCCGATTGAGGAGGTGGGGGTGGATGAACAGTAGCCGGTGGAGGGAACCCGTGGAGGGTTGGTTGAACAGGACCCCGTGGAGGGGCTTGTTGAACAGGACCCCATGGAGGGCTCGTTGAACAGTAGCCGGTGGAGGCTGGATGAACAGGACCCCGTGGAGGGCTGGAACAGTAGCCGGTGGAGGCTGGAGGAAGTCAATGTTGGATGAACAGTAGCAGGTGGAGGCTGGAGGAAGCCGACGATGGATGAACAGTAGCTCGTGGAGTCCCATTTTGCGGTATGCCACACCCCTTCTGATGAAAAGGACCCCTGTTTCGACCGTAGGAGGTTGAAGAGAAGTCCGTTTCCTCCGTTTTGCGGTACGCCACACCCCTCCCGATCAACAGGATCCCATTTCGACCGTAGGAGCTCGAACAGAAGTCCGTTTGCACCATTTTGTGGTACGCCAACCCTTCCCGATGAACAGGACCCTGTTTTGACCGTACGCGGTCGAATAGAAGGCCTATTTCTTCCGTTCCATGGTACGCCAGGCCTTGTTTCGGCTGTTCCATCCAAGCCGGTTGGTCTCGATGAACACGACGCGTTCCGACCCAGTGGCATCACTCCCAATGAACAGGACACATTTCGACCCAGTCGCTTGGCTCTCGGTGAAGACGAAGTTGTTTCCTCCGTTCCAACCCAGCAGGTTAGCTGCCGATGAACAGGACGACATTGCTGTCGTCTGTTGCCTCTCTATGTACACGAGCCCTGGCCGTATGTATGCGCGAGTACGTAGTCGAGACCTCGCCCATATGTACGCATGTAGCCATATTTAATTTCTTGGAGTGTGGCTGTACGTACGTGTACACGATATATATAGACGGGACTGCGTGACATGCTACGCCTATGCCTCTACTATGACACTTGCATCTCCTTACTCGAACTCGGTTCTTCACCGCAGAGAGACCGGTCGACCCGTATGTACGTACATGATCACGACCAGACAAAGAACCCGACGTACGGTTTGACCCGGTGGGTCCCAGCTGTCAGGAAGGATAAGGAGGCATTTCCTTCCGGGCGAAGATATAGCTGGTGGGTCCCAGCTGTCAGGGAGGATAAGGAGGCACTTCCTTCCGTGCGATGATATAGCTGGTGGGTCACAACTGTCAGGGGCAAGAATCATCCTTTTGCCCGTAATATGGACACACTTCCTTACGTACGAAGATGTAGCAGGTGGGTCCCAGCTGTCAGGGGGAAACATTTTTTAGGCCCTTGCGATAGGTCCTGCTGTAAGGTGGAGGAATCATTATTTTGCGCGTAATAAGGAGGCACTTCCTTGCTGCAGCCGTGGACCCAGCTCTCAGCCTTTCCACGTACAGTCCTCTTCTGATGGAAGGCGTTCCTTGACCATGTTGACCATGTAGTGCCGAGGGCACCAAGGCGGTGGACGACGGCGAGGCCTAAGATGGGAATGATCTGGAGTCATGGAACAAGGGGCATTGGAGTCCCCGGTGGAGGGGAGTACGAGGGACTGGTTCGGCTGTCGGGTGAGGCTGCCTTCGCCGGAGAATAACAAAATGTGTGGGTGAGTACATGTATGACCTGGCCACCGTTGGGAGTAGAGTGGGGCGGCGAGGCAGCATAGCCAGCCATGGGAGGCAGATGTAGGCGCTCCAGCCGGTGATGGTTTTGGCGGCTGGAGCAAGAGCAACTAGATCAGAGATTGAAGAAGCATGATCGCCGCTGGATGTCAATCCAGCGACTACAGATGTTAGAATAATTTGTTGACACTTTTTTTAGACCATTAAATCATTTTGTTCACTAAATGGACAACACCTTGCGTAGGCTTCGTCTAGTGGGCCAACAAAGTCAGCTTCGAAAGCTATGGCGGAATGCAGCCCATTTATTTAGGTTTTATAGGCCATTTCATTTTGTTTGCCAATACATCTATTTCCTCGGCTATGACTCAAAAAATAATCTATTTCCTGGGCTGGATAAAAAATAGCCGATTTACTATTTATGATAATTGTTTCTAAAAAATACGATTTATGATAATTTACAACGCATTTGATTATTTATTCGAATACACCTATTTACTGAGCTGGGTCAAAAATAATATTGCGTACATGCAGTGCATTTATCATTTGTGTTAATTTACAAGCCATTTGATTTTAGTAGAAATGGATCCATTTTCTGGTTTGGGTGAAAAAACAATGATGGCCTGGACTGAGCATTTTGTATAAAAATAATACTGAGATACGAATATTATTAAAAAATTAAGTTGGGCTAGGTAATCTTATTATATAAAAAATGAACCGTGCTATGCATTTTATTAAAAAAAGATAGGCTAGGTTGCGCTTATTTTAGGATATTGTGTGCAACTGTCAGCCTAGTTGCATTGCTGTTGTTCAAACAAAAGGCCTCTGTAGTACAGCACAACTTTACATGGCTACACAACCCACATTCAACGATGCCGGAAAGGCCCAAACAAGGCTTATGTAGAACTTTTGAAGTCACTTAGCTCAATTAATAACTTAAGAAAAAAGTTAGAGTACAGTGGAACCTAATTAAAAGCTGTCACGAGCGAAGAAATAATTCAATGGGTCCCATTTGTGTGTGTGTGTGTGAGAGAGAGAGAGAGACCCATCGATCAATGCCCATAAATACATCTTTCAGCCATATGCATTAATTGCTGATGCTCAGTATAAACTTATATAGTTGACACAATCATATAGGACATCATAGCACACTGAACTTGCATACAAAAATTTCACGCAGGTGGCACAATCACGGTGGAAGCAGTGGATTACTACGGGTAGGGCTATGTTCAAACCAACAAACTTGTACATAAAGGTTCATCGTCTTTATCAATGACGGGGAAATATCTTAAATGTTGTGCAAAGAAAACAAACAGACAACACAATAAGTTCTGCTAGCACATTAAGTTGACGTGCAACCCTTTCAAAAAAAAGTTTAGGTACAAAAATAGAACAAGTCACAATCAAATGTACTGGCACATCAGTG
Source organism: Triticum aestivum (assembly GCF_018294505.1). Classification (NCBI taxonomy): domain Eukaryota; kingdom Viridiplantae; phylum Streptophyta; class Magnoliopsida; order Poales; family Poaceae; genus Triticum; species Triticum aestivum. The sequence goes on from NC_057801.1 coordinate 554,892,746, forward strand.
CTTCACACTGATAGCTCAGATTTAACTAGTATCTGACAAGATTCAGTTGTTACCTCAAATTAGACCACATCCAGGCAGCCAGCCCTGCCTCTTCTCCCAAATAAGCAGTGGCCTCTGCCGCACGATGGAGTAGGCTCTGTGCCATCCATCGTTCTAGGCAACACGGGAAAGTCGGACGTTGACTCCTGTAATGGACGTCGTCGATGGACCCTGGCACCAGCGGCGGCGGCAAGACTTTGATTGATGGATTGACCACTTCTTCGACATGCATGAACACTCGATATAGGTACATACCTAACATGGTCCATAGCGGCCTTGGTGGCAACGAATAGTATAACCCCGATTCCTGCACCGGTATCTCAACACAAATCACCTTTGGTATGGTGGACGACTTCTTCATCCATGCCATAACCGTCAGAGCCCAGCTGTCTGGAGGAACAAACATACTTACGAGCTCACCTCCAGGTGGTTGATAAGCTCATTCATGGAATTGCTGTTCCAAGCACGTAGAGGCATGCCGTGGAAGGTAAGATTTGTTAAAATCTCAAGCTTAGAGGGCACCAAGCCCCATCCTGGGTGCCACCGATCAAAGCTCACCAGCGCGTCGAAAGTTATCCGGAACCTGACGAAGAAATCAACCGGTGTCGGACAGACTTTGACGAGTAAGTCACTTATTTGGATGCCATGCGCAATGCCAAGAGGTTTGACAAGGTCGTCTGGCAAGACGGGAGGCCGGTCACTGTTGATGATTGCCATTAGTACTTTGCTCGCAAACTGGTTGTCAAGCGCCGCCATGCCACTATTGAGTGACAGCACGCGGCACCCAAAGGCAGGACGGACCTCAGGATCTACAGATCGGAGATCCGCGTTGACTGGCGACATGATAGTGCGCTTGAGTACAGGGAGTATAGGAGGGGGATTTGGGGGAACTAGAGTAGGAATCGATATTCCAGAGGTGGGGAGGGACGGGAGATTAGGGATGAAAGGTAGCATGAATTTCGAACACGCGCCAATATGCTCTTGGCGCGCAAGCGCACGAAAACACCGGTGGCGCCCACATGTCGGCCTAAGAGTCCTTATTCTTTCTTTTTTTGAGAGCCCGACCTTTTTTTTGAGGATCTTTTCAGAGCCCGGCCAGGGAGTCATAATTGACCTATTTGGCATTGCGTCACTAGGCAAATATTCAACGACACCTCGCTGGCCCAAACAAGTGTACATCATCGAAAAGACACTGAGCTCAAATTACAACTTGAAAAAAAGGAGATATACTCTGAACACAGGAGAATGGTGATCCCCTCATTTAGCCCACTAGCAGTTCGAGACAATAAACAGTTTGAAACAACGATATATACAACATTCAAACACTGACTAATGACTACTACTGACATAAACAACAAGACATGATAGTTCATAATAAGTCTTGCTACACCACCAAAACGCACACATCTGCAACGCTCAGACTCTCATGATCTATACGAGAATGACATTCTAAGTAGAGGCAACTATTACATAGTAAGAGTGACATAGACGAGGATGACCAAATGAAAAGCAATATGCATAACAAAAGAGAGAACTAGCCATACTAAATAAGAAGCAAAGACAACAAGTCATTCAAAGAGGGATGATCCAACACCATCGTAATTTGCAGCCCCGCTTCAGCCACCAGTGATCCGGAGACACCAGTACTCCACCCTTTCGATGCAACAGCCCAATTACCTACCAAGCTGAAGGCTTGAACCACATCACTGCCTGTCGGACTTGAGACATCCAAGGATCAAAGTTAATCTAGATGTGTGTGTCATTCTCACCTTCTTTTGGCTGCAGGCTGTATCATTGACAATGAGGGGAATTTGCTCATGAACTTCTAGGGCTCGCCGTGTAGACACAGTTTTCCATAGCAAAAACAGAGCCTCTCTGCCATCAAGGTCCTTGCCAACGATGATCTCCTGATTAATCAGATAATTGAGTCCAAGAAACAGAGAGTGTGAACCAAGGCTGTTTACCCGCCTCCAACTCAAAAATCCTGAAGGCCCCAACAAGCTGGTATCCTGCTCATAGATGTAACAACCACTGTCCGAATACTCACATATTTCATGGTGCTTGTACATAGTGGGGTTTTTGCAATATAACTTTTCTGGCTCATGTGCGCGAATGATCATCAGTCTTTTGCCATCTTCTGATCGAGCAAGGAACTAGTTGTGCTTCTTTGTTTTTGGCAAAGGTGGTGTGATTACAAAGGGCAATAACTGTAGGGACACTGCATCATAGAAAAAAGGACAAACATTGTTAATATAAGATCAACATTGTTCAGAGTATGAGTAGGATAATGCAAGAAACAACATTGATATGTCCCTGTTGGAACTGAGAGGAAAATACAGGGAAATGTATACTGGGTTCAAAAATATAGAAGTGCCATGCATGGTTCTACTCATGTTATCTCGCAATCAGTTCTTCACAGGAAAGTACCATGTCATGCATGTTATGTAATCATGTTTTGTCCTCACAAACAAATTCTTAAAGGAAACTAACAGACCATGCATTGTTATATACTCACATTCTATGGGTAAATTTTTTGTGAGGATATTATTCTAGCCATTGATTGCTGAAGGGCGAATATAGGTATGTACACATGGTAAGCATTACAGGATTTCACTACTTCCAAATATAAAAATTTCTCCATATGCACATTTACTTCCCTAATGTATGGTTATATGAAACCAACAGTGTGATTCATGTTTCTACATCACGAAAGTGAGGAAACTAACATGTCTATTGATACACACTCATATTTAGTAGTATATAGATTACTACTCAAATTCAAGGGTATAAATTAAGGAGAATATCCATATCTTCCAAACGTTTGATTATTCAAGGGTACACATTGGCTGTAATGACATTGTCACAATCGCATGAATTAACTCATTCCAAATATAGCTGATTTATGATGTCTCTAATACATTGCCATAGTTCTACTCAAATTCTGCTCAAATAGGGATATGCCAATCATCACAAAAAGTTCGAACAGTGTCATGGCATTATCATTAACATCAGACGAAAACAACTTACGCACGCTGTCCCAGCAATACATGGTGCCGTCTGCTTTGTCGATCGCGTAGATGATGCCATTGTGTTCAATAGCATCACAGAATTATGTATCAGCTTTGACGATCCACTGCAAGCTGAGTTGTCTCCAGCTAAAGAAGGCATCAGCGTAAAGATAGGCGAGTCTGCGGTCGAACAAGGCAATTAGCTTGAAGTCTGCGTAATCCGCATGTTATGTGGGCACTTGGCAGATTACAATCTTCTGCAAAACAAGGTCCTTCCAACTGACCTGGTAATCTAGATGACTTGGACCGCGATGGTAAAACCCTATATAATACAACGAAGGAAGGATAATCTCATGGGAGGTCTGGAAGTTCATGAGCACCAACTTTCTCCCACCTTCTCTGACGACAGCCATCCAGTGGGAGTTCATGTCGACCCAGTACATACCTGCCAAGAAGTTTCGGGCGATGGTGATTGGATCTAAGTCAAGGGAAATGATGTACAACGACCCACTACATACCTGCAAAGAAGTTTCGGCTAATGGAGGTCGGGTTGAAGTCGAGGGGCATCAAGTATGCCTCCGTGTCATGGTGAGAAAATCTCTCAAGACCAGATAGTAGCAAGCAGGGTGTCTCAAAAAGCTTAGGCCTCGCTTTAGCGATGGCCGTGTGCATGTCCCTCGAGCATGCAGCCAGCCACACGGCGCTCAACATATCCATACACGAACAAGAAAGGTCGGGGATGTCACTGGGGAGATTGCTCCAATCGCGGCTCATATGGATGCTACGTGGTTCACGTTCGGCCATGGTGGAGTTCGGAAGATGGGGTTTTGGGGGCTTGATTCATGGGGGAGAAGGCAGTCAGTGCTGGAGTGGCTAGTGAGGGAATAGTGGTACTGGGGGAGGCGAGCGAGGCGAGGGTACGCGGGGGCATAGTGAGATGGAGATGGAGATGGAGTGGTGCTAGGGAGAGGGAGACGAGGCGAGGCATGCTAATGTGCTATACAGCGGCAGTGACAGACTGCACAGTGCACAAGGTGAGGCTAACTTTGGTAACCCAAACACGCCGCCTGGACTAGTGTTAGGTGCAGGTGTTGTCACTTCACTGTGAGGACCGGATGAATAGTATTTTGACCATCAAGTGTACCACAGTTGTACTACTACTAGTAGTAGTAGGAACATGAGTACGCCAGTACTGTATAGCGGAAATAGGTCTCCCGTGCTAGCATGCCTTTGGGTTAACTTCATCCTCCAGATATCATCCATATTGCGAGCAGAACCAAATTCTCATGCATGCAGAAGCACGAAGAAGGGATTTTTCTTTTTTGAGGATAACCGCATATTACTTAACCAGAGAATGTTGTGACTCCCACGCACGCGCCAATATCCATCCAAACCAGCTACGACACATTCTTTTATCTGTTTGCATAGGTCCCACCTATCAGGAAAGGTGCAGAAATAAAAAGGAATCTTAAAATGTCTCTCCACGGTGATTCAAAAGAGTGACCTCAACTAGCCAGTGGCACATGTAGCACGTACACGGACAGGTACGACTCCTTAGTCTACCTACATAGCCTTTTTGTTTAGTCTACCTAGCCATCTAATCAACTGCCCGCAGGCCACTTCTCCCATTTACTTCTTCATCGAGAACCGATTTTCCTCGTCTTCTTCACCTCTCCTTCGTCTTCATTTGCATCCAAACCCCACTACATTTACATTGTTTTAACCTCTGCACATACTCCTGGAGTAATTCCTAAGCCCCTTTAAATAATCATCTTCTTCAGTTAGACTAGCTATCTAATCCTAATTGTCCAAACCATAGCCCTCCGGTCCAGCGGTTCCAAATGGCGAAAGAGACCCAGATGCAGGTTTTTATCATCCAATATGTCCTCGTCGAAGGCTCATTGAGCATACTTACTGTCGGCATCCTGGATATGGGGGTATCCAGCCTACCTGCCTGCGGCCCACCACGTTGCTCCATCGATGGCCTGGTACGGCCCAGCTTCAGCATCAACAACACAAGACCCTCGCGAGGGGCCAAGCCTCGCGAGGCGGACAACGCCAAGACCCCCCAAGGGGAACGGCCTCACTAGGCTGGCTCCTGAGGGGCGGAGAGTTCTATGCAAGGTTCACCTCATGAGGCTCAGCTGACGTGGGCCATGACGACCAAGGCCAGGCGGGCGCCAGAGCACAGGTTTCCTCTTCGGTGCAAAGGAGGCAATCCACAGGCGTGGAGTCCCGAGGAATCGGCCAAAGGTTTCCATTCTTGTGCAACGAGACCAAGACCGTCAGGACGGCAGGACGGGGGTCATCGACGAGCGCATCGCTGCATCACGACCAGAGGCTTTTCGCAGGCGAAGACTACTTTTGTCAGGATAAGTTGTACTACTTGTCCCCTTTCAGATCCGGCCGTTGTGGGATCCCTTCCCGCAAACATTTGGGAAGAGGACCAAGGCCACTATAAATAGGACTAGCCACCACCACATAAAGGACAAGTCAAACTAGCTCACACCACACCAGCTCAAGACCACCTCACCTCCCAAGGCCAGTTCATCCACTGTACTAGTTCATCCCCAGCCCTCCGAGGCAATCCACCAAAACGCTGGAGTAGGGTATTACACAGCAAGGTGGCCATAACCAGGATAAACTGATGTGTCTCTGTGTCTCTTTGAGCTTGACGCACTAGGCTTAGGAGGATCGCGAGTGGGCAGGCTGGGTAGGTTGAGATCTCCGCACGCACCCCAGAGTTCAAACCTCTCAAGGGTTTGTGGATCCCCTAATCCGACATTTGGCGCGCTGGTAGGGGTGCGTCGGATCTTCTCTTCCATCGACTAGTTCTCCGCTGCTCCACCAATGCCATGGCTGATGCACTGAGGGCGCACATCGAGCACTGGGTCGTCCAGGCCTCCTCGGCAGTGCCCGCCGACAAGGAAGACCTCCACTCCGCTCTGCTCGCGGCCCGCGCTCCGCCAGGGGCGACCGGCCATGGAGGGCGCGTGGTGCAACCTTCTCCACTGGCGCCACACCGCAGCCGTGCCGCCGCGTGATCTGCGAACTATGCTGCAGCAACCGCTCCACACACACGCAAGGAACAAGCAAACATGCGGGCAGCGGTCATAGTGGCCCGAGAACTCTTATGATGCAGGCTGCTGGAAAGTGGCCATGACGCCCTGCTGGAACGGGTCGCTGAGCTGCTGGATGCGGCGTGCAGCGGGGCGATGCTGTTCTGCACCCTGCCCACATCGCAGGTGGTGGTGGGGGCGCGTGCTCATCCCCGACACAACCGCGCGCCCCCTCCCAGGGCCCCTGGAGAGCCTCTCGACACCGACCAGCCCCACGGAGTAGCCCGCGCCACTCCGAACATGCCACCTTGATGCGGGGCTGCTCCAGGCGACATCAGCAGGAGCCGTGCTGGAGTATCGACCACTGGCCGACAGGACCAGAGGGCGACTGAAGAAGGCAGGAACATCAGGCAGCCAGGCGGCGCTCCTAGTGCGGACAGCCCGGAGGCCTACGTCCCCGTCGCGATGGATCCAAGGCACGCATGGGGAGAGGCCCCGAGCCGACCCCCCATGCTAGGCTGGGCGCTGGATATACATGAGGCTGAGCTTTCCTTTGAGCCGCCACCAAGCCCCGCCAACATCTCCAACAGCGATAGCCTCTGGGTACAGCTAACACCACAGGAGCATGCTTATGCTGAACATGGATCATAGATGAACCAGGATGCGGCTGCCACCAGGACTCTCAGGACAACAGATCCCCCGCAGGAGTGCGAAGGGCATTGGGAGAAGCGCGGGGGAAGCCCGATGGCAGGTCCCTCCTCACGCTGCACGGAGCAGGGCCCTGCCTGGAGGTAGGTTCTCCGCCGGGGAAGGCGCCGGCGAGCCCTTCTGCCCGATGGGGGGCCTACGGTCGCTGAGGACGCCGCCAGCGTCCCCCTGGCCCCTTTGTCTTGTCCTAGTTTCCGGTCTCCCCAATGGTGGTCAACGGTGGTGCACGGTGGGGTCCTCGTCGGGCGACATGAAGCAAGGCTCCGGCCTGTGAAGGTCTCCGCTTGTGACACTCTCACGTAATAATGAGTGGGGCTATACACGCCCCGGAGTCTCTTGAGTGCCGCCCTGGGGCCTCACGGGGGCTCCCACCCACGTCCTAGTGGAAGCACCATGCTCCGCGCTGGCCGTCGACACTGTCCCCAATGACTATGCCCAGCCAGTGGAAGCACTTAGCTCCGTGCTGGTGAGAAGACTGAAGACTGAAGACTAGCTAGACGCCGGACACGGCCATTTTCTTTTGCCTCCTTTTTTGTACTTGCTTGTCGACTTCTTGAAGTAGTTTGTTCTTCGTGCATTTATAAAAATGGGGGGAGTTTTCTCATTTCATGTCGCTCTCTTGCCTTTAGTTTTTGCATTCTTTCTGGAGCTCGTGACTGCTGCCCTGCCCTCAAGCACCTCACGAGTTGGGGCTGGGTACGATGCATGCGCTGGTGCCGTCCGCTCCCCCTGGGGGCTCGAGGGTGTGGCCCCCCCGCGCGCCCACCTCCTCATGGTCTAGCAATTGGATTCTCGCGAGGCACTCTACGGCAGGCCAGCAGGCCCCTCGGGAGACACAGAACCTCGTGAGCCCGCAGCAGGCTCGCCTCAGGAGAAGGAGCGTAGCTGCGGCACTAGGCCTCACTCGAGACCTACGAAACCAAAGATAAGTCATAAACAACTACCTCGCTCAGTGGCTCGCAGCCCTGCGAGGCCCCGCTCCGGGCGATACTTCAAAAGCATTTCACAATCTCACACATCATAAGGGGCACCCCCTTTTCAAAATGCTCTCACAAAGATGCGCTCAAGTTTTTGTCATACATGTCAAAGCAAAAGAAACATGGGCCTAGCTGGACACGCCTTCTTCGTCACTCCCATCTGTGCTGCTTGCGTCATGGCTGCCATATTTCTCATCATCGCCACCCGCGCCAGCTTCTTCAGCCGCGAGCACAGCCATGTTGTCCTTAGGAGTCAGCTCCTTCACCAAGGTGTCCACATGGCCATCCTCCCACTTGGCGAGCTTGTCTTGGGTGGTCGTAGGCACGGGGGCTAGCACGGTGCTGAAGTCGAAGTGGGAATCAAGGTTCAGGAGGTTGCTGAAGATGCGCGAGAGTGCACGCCCGAGGAGGCCCCGGCTCCTCTCCTCGACAAGCTGGCGAGCTTTCGCGGCCTGCGCTTCCAGGCGGGTCACGATATCAGTGAAGAAGTTGAGATGGCTGGCGTAGTCGCTCTCGTGCGGGTGAGGATCGCTCTCGTCACAAATAGCACCCAAGGCATTGTTGGCTTTGGCGCACAGACCTTGGAGCATGGAGCCGTGCTCGCATTCCAATGTCAGGCGGCGACTCTTTTCACTTGAAGCCTTCTTCAGGAGGGAAGCAGTGTCTTCGACTTGCTTCTAGAGAGAGGATATCTCAGAACGGGCAGAATTCAGGGCAGATTCGGAGGAAGTTAGGGCCCCTCGAGCAGCGCTCTCACGCTGCTTCCCGGACTGCAGCTTAGCCTTCAGGGCGGAGGTCCGGCCCTCAAGCTCGGCCTCGAGCAGATCCAGATCTAGGCGGTGCCTCTCGGCCAAGTCAGCACGCGCCTTCGCCACCCTCTCCTCCACCTCCAGATGGACCTAAGCTTCTCGGGCGGTGATGGCGTCCTCAGCCGCGGCAGCCTGTCGCTCCCTCACCTCCAGCCTCTCCAACGCCAGGTTGTGCTCCATGTTCTCCAATGTCAAATCTTCATGGCGCCTCAGGAGCTCCACCTCAGCAAGGCCCGCCTCGCCTGGTGAGGAGGCTAGAAGGGCGCGACGCTCCTCGATTTCGCGCTCAAGAACCGCATTTGAAGACAGAAGATCTCGCTCCCGCTCCTCGGCAGCCTCACGGCGGCGGTTGGCTGCCTCGACCTCTTCCATTGCGCGGGCGCAAGCTTCGTGAGAAGTCGTGAGCGAGGCCGCCGCATGTGCTTCGGCTTCGTCATGCTGATGCTTCCCAAGGTTAATGGCAACCTTCAGCCGCTGCCACTCATGCTCCAGGCGGCGATTCTCTGCTTTGAGCTTGGTGTCGACGTTGGCGAGGTCCCCGCCAAGATGGATCATCGCACGCATCGCTTCACCGAAGAGCCCGAAGCGCACAGCACTGCGCCCACGAGCGAGCGCAAGCTCGTAGCCAAGACCTTCGTCGGCCCCGGAGGCCGCTCGGGAGGCGTCGTGTGCCCCGTCAGCCGCCGTCCGGGGGCTGGCTGGTCCCCCACAACTTGAAGACGAAGGCCGCCCAGGGGGCACCCACCTGCCAGCAATGACAAGAGGAAGGATCGCTGGTGCATCCTCCATCTCACAGGCTGAGTCGCGGGGAGAGGGAGCAGGGGGCCTGGTTCCGGGGCACCCTCGTGACGTCGCGACAACTGGAGTCGGCCTCGCGCCCTATGCAGGATCAGGGCACTGGGGGCTATGCACGGCGTCAAGCCAGAATCCTTGCGGACGCCTGCTTCCCGAGATTTCACCTTCGTGGGAGCCCTGCAGGGCCCCAACCATGATAAACACGACGCACAAGGGGATCAAGAGCGAAGGTACTTACTCGTCGGTAGCCACGTATCTCCTCGTCTTCAGCGGCCAATGGGTGCCATCGTCGCAGCACGGGGACCTCTTCCTGTTCAGAAGTGACTCAAGGCATAGGCGGGCTGACCGGACCCCAACGGGCTATCCTCGGGAGGAGGAGCGCTCGGTGGGGCAGCCATGGTAGGGACCCCGGGGGCAGTGGAGCCCAGCGAGATCTTCTGGCTTACGGCGGAGCCATTGGTGGGCTCCTCGTCGCCAGCAGCCACTCCGGAGCCACCACCCTGGGCATCAGGGGCCTCTGCCTCCGGAGCTTGGGATCTGTAACACCCCAAAAATTTAACCAAGTTTTTGGTATTAAAATTTTGCCAGGAGTTTTAATTGTTTTGCATTCTGGACCTTTCTGTGGATTTCAGAAAGAAAACTCTTCTTTTTATGTTAATGAGTTTCATCTTTCCCAAGTGGAGCTTTCCAAATTTTTTTTGGACGTCTATGCCATCTCATTAAAACAATTTCTAAATTAGTAGATTTGTTTATTAAATTATTTCACCCTGAGCTTTAATCATTAAAATGACTTGTTTGAGTTTTGGATCTCTTTTTCTACTTCAACCAGTTGATAACTTTAACTAATATTTCAACCAAAATTTGGAGATGTCATGTGATGCCCCTAGATCACTTTTGTGTAATAATAAAATTATTTCATTGCTTATTTTGAGTGTTACACATGTTTTTCTTCTCTGGTCCACTGGGCATTTTTGCACTACAACCCAATTAAATATTTCCCTAGAGCCTCCACCAAAATTATGGGATGTCAGTAGTAGCATGCCATCCAACTTTATGCAAAAACATAGTGTTGTTCTTTGGAAGATTTGAGTGCATCAACCTCCTTTTCATTCTGGTCCAGACTTGTGTTTTCTACTGCAACCCTATGATTTATTGCTCTAGTGACTTTGTGCTTTCTCATGCTTGTAGTCAACCCTGCAAAACCCCTAAGTCCAGGAGCATGCTCTCTTTGGAACACTTTTGGCCCTTGTAATAATGTCATTTACTTCCTATCCAGAAGTGTAGTTTTGCAAAACTTGCACTAGCAAGTTTCTCCTTCTTGCAAACTAACTTCACCACCCTCTCTTGCAACCATAGAGACACTGCTCTGGAGAATTTGGCCACTCCAAGAACTACCTAGGTGCCTTTGGCATTTTATCAAACACTCTGAGTGCACAGCCAGATTTGGCATGAATTCAAGTTTACATGGTGAACTTGAGCCCCTGACCAATCCACCGTGTCCCTCAGTCCCCTTGCTAAGCCTAGACTAGTCCTGTTAATTGCCAGCCTCAACCGCAACCCCTAGGATGCCCTGGCATTCCGTCGAGCAAGTCTCGGGCGTGCTCTGGGTTTGGCACCCGTGCGCCCGAGACGCCGCGTGACACCCCGCACCCAAATCCGGCCCGTGACCGGTCCCAGCCCACACTCTGTGTTCCCCTGCACCACCACACCACCCCGACCAACTTGGCACCCCACAGCGCCATCGCCAGGGCGGCCGTGGCGGCTAGCTGGCGGACGCTTGCAGGCCCGGCCGTGTCGGTGCCGCCCAAGCCACCGGTGTTTGCCACCTGCCCCCTAGAGCAGTGCCTGCCCATCCACAACTTCGTCCTCTAGCGCGCGTCGCCGCCACGTCTCCCTAGCTACAGAACGGCAGTCGCCGGCAAGCTTATCCCCGGCCGCCGCAAACCGACCTCTATCGCCTATATAAGAGGCCCCCGAGATCAAACCCGCACACAGGCAGCCTCACACCGTCCCACCCGTGCCCCCCTAGCCATCAATCGTAGGGAAAGGGGTCATGTCCTTCCTCTCCGGCGACTCCAGCCGCCGCCACTGACCCGCCCAGTCCAGCGCCACCAAGGCTTCCCCCTCTCCATTCTCTCCACCAGGAACATTCCCTTCCTCCCGTGAGCACGTCTCCCTACTCGATTTTGGTCGAAAGCCACTGCTGCCTCAAAATCACTTTCTCCGACGACCACCGTCCGCCGCGGAGCTCAACGCCGGCAGCCCCGACCACCCCAGAGGATGAAACCACCACCGGAGTAACCGCCTCGACCCCCTGAGCCCGCGGGTGACCTCCGTTTGTTGAACGGTGCCGCCGTTCGCCGGCGAGCGCCGCCGGAGTCCCGCCCCTCTCTCGGGCGGAGGAAGAGGAGGGAGAATAGACTAGTCAAACCTGACTGGTGGGCCAGGCGGGCCCACTTTCAGTGGCTCAGATGCAGCCATGCTGGATAAGTGGAAGCGTATTCCCAGATTACGCCTTCGACGTGTACGTATATTTCGAAACGTTTTTCTTTTCTGTTTTATTTTTAAAAACAGATTTTTGACCAAACTTTGACCGACTGTATCTTTTTAAATACAACTCCAAATGAATTAATTCTTTTTCCTACCACTTTCAAATATTGTCTAGTTTATTTTAAGATTTATTTGAAAAAATTTTAAAGCAACTTTTTGTGCTGTCTTGTTTTGTGTGTTAATTCTTATATATTCTTTAAATAGGATTTTTGAAGATTTCAAGATGTTTTGGATGCACCCTTCTGTTCCATGACCTGAAGGCAAGCATTCTGAACCCTGGTGTAATTTTTTGTGTGTGTTGTTTGATTCGGTGACAACCCCACCCCGACACGTGCGTGCATCATTTCATGTGAGGATGTGATCCTGTTCATGGGTGCATATTAATGAGTTTATGCTAATGAAGTTGACATGATTTGTAATGGGAATCACCGTCACGCGTCTTTCATGCATACCGGAAGGGAAGCTGGGAAGGCCTTTGTCTTGGGTAGACACGGTCTTGTCCTAGTCCTCCGTCGAGACGGTCGTGACCGGTATGGCATGAGGGGTATGTCGTGTGATCTGCCCAGCTGTTGTTTGAGATATATGCATTGTTATGCTAATCATGCAGGAAATATTACGACCTCCTGAGTCGACCGTAGATCGAGTCTTGTGCCAGTAACCCCCATACTTGCTTCGTACTACCACTCATCTCTACAATAAGTAGGGTACGGTTCAGTAAGTTGTCAACCCCTTTCCTAGCACACACCGTATAGAGAGGCCGTGGTGGAAGATACTGGAGGCATCCGGTAGTCATGCCACCGGGTCCGGGAGCATGGGTGTTTCGGTTGTAGCCGAAGGGGGTAGCTTCCCCAGTTTTGCGCGCGGTATAGATTTTGTGATCCCATGTTACGTCGAGGTTGTAGCCTCCCCACTTAGAGTTTTGCTTGATTGGTGTCGTGGGTGATTCCAGACACATGTGAGTTAAGCTAGTGTGTGCAAGTTAGGTGTGTTTTCAACAAAAAGACCATAGACGGAATTAGTCCCGATGGACTAAAGGAATCCGTTGCTCGTGGGTAAAGAGTACACCCTCTGCAGAGATTAAAACCTATTCGAATTGCCGTGTCCATGGTTAAGGACTACAGTCTGGGATGGGTCAAGTGTCGGTCTTAGTGTCGGTCTTCGGAGGTGAAACTGTTAGACCAGAACTGGAATTACTACCTGTGACTCGTGATAATTATGATCGTTATTATTGTTGACTAACCCGTGTTATTATTGTGATTATCGAGTATCTCTGGGATGGTTCTACCTCCGGGATATTCACTATGATTATTTCTTGTAAAGCCCTGTATGTGGTGTCGCTCAGACGCCCGACTGTGGCATTTCTTTTAAAGCCCTGTATGTGGTGTCGCTCAGACGCCCGACTGTGGTATTTCTTTTAAAGCCCTGTATGTGGTGTCGCTTAGACGCCCGACTGTGGCATTTATTTTAAAGCCCTATATGTGGTGTCGCTCAGACGCCCGACTGTGGCATTTCTTTTAAAGCCCTGTATGTGGTGTCGCTCAGACGCCCGACTGTGGCATTTCTTTTAAATCCCTATATGTGGTGTCACTCAGACGCCCGACTGTGGCATTCCTTTTAAAGCCTTGTATGTGGTGTCGCTCAGATGCCCGACTATGGCATTTCTCTTAAAGCCCTTTATGTGGTGTCACTCAGACGCTCGACTGTGGCATGTTTATTATTTATTTCATAATTTTAACATTGCTATGTTATTGCATATTCATATTTAACATGCTCATACGCATCAGAGTTTTATTTATCATTGGTGACTGACGTCATGTTCATATAATATTTTCAGCACATCGCTGTCATATTATGCCTGTGTTCTTAATGTTTGCGAGTACATTCAAAGTACTCACTGGCTTGTCCCTGGCTATTGTCTTGGCCAGATTTTCTTGCGCGGAGAGGAGCGACCATGCCGACAGTCCCGGAACTTAAGCAACGGTGATAGTAGTCTCGCGAAGATAGGAGTTAACCTGGTCAGCTGTTCCTGTGGAAACATGGAGTCCCATAGACACTGATGATCCACAAACCGCTTCCGCCATCAACCACTAGAAACCATTTGTTGAACTCACAGGCTAGAATGGTCTTGTACTACATATTTTGTATTTGCTTGGAATTTCTGTATCAAGTTGGTGCCTCCTCAGCTAACAGTTATCCTGGGGCTGATGAGCACAAGGGCCATTTTTCTGGAAATTAATACCCGGAGAATCGGTCCCCACAGACTTGGTATCAGAGCCAGGCTGACCATTGGCTAATCCTATCTTATCCAGGTCGAATTACTTAGGTAAACCAACCTAGCAAGACCCTAACCAAAACCCAACCAAGCTTCCTGTGCAAGATAGCCACACAGTAATCCCGACACTTTTGGCAGTCGGTGCCCAACCTATCAGTCTAGCCTGTCGATCACACGCCAATGACTAATGGCAAAAATGTCTCATTCACAAGCGTGCGAAGGAAGACTCTGTTCCATTTTCTATAAAAGGGGCACACTAGCCTCAACCCAGCAAAACCCAGCCTCTTCCCCAACCTAGCCACAATGCCTGGTCCCATAGTGCACAATGAGACCACAGCAACCAATCTTGGAGGTTTTGTGACCATACTCGCAAACATCACCCGTCGTGCCTACGCGTTAGAAGAGCCCCCAGAATATGTTGTGTACCAAGGACCCATGAGCGGTGAAGACCGCCAATTCTGGGCCACTGTGCACATCTACGGTAGGGGTTTGTTGCAAGAACGCCCCTACAGGTTCACCGGAAGAACAACTTCCTTCGAGCCACAAGCCATCCAGCTAGCCGCTCGAGAAGCTATAGTTCAACTCCGGCAATTGTCGCCCAGAGTTAACTGTCGCTCATTCTACTACTACCCCAGGCGTGAAGGGTATGGTAGACCACCCCAAGTCGCCAACGGAGATCACGAGACGGATCCCGCATTGTTGCACCTAGTGCGCTATGTAAGTGCACTAGAGGCATTGTTCGATCAAATCATTATTGATCTGATCGCAGCTCGAGGAGAGCTGGTTCGCCGAGCCCTGGCAAGCAGGGAAGCCGAGTACGACGCCAACAACCCAGTCGTGCTGTTTGGACACCCGATCGAGACCCTGAGGTCAGCTCCAACCAGCGGCCAAGGTGTCTTGATGACCCCAGAAGTGCTTCATCACCTTTTGGGAGCACACTCCAACGGGATTGTGGCCAACAATCCCCGCGATGGCCATCATCGCTACCCCGACCCTGCAGTTCCTCCGCCATCTCCGACTAATCCCGGCAATGAGACACGTAGAGAAGCCTCGACATCCACTAGGCACGCCCGTTTAGACGTAAACGAGGTAGACTAAGCTGTATGAGTAGTGCCGACTCTCAGTGTATCCCCGCTTTGTAATCATGTAATCTTGTGTATTATCGCAGCCTGTCATTGTGCCTCTGTTTTTATAGTAGCCTTGCGTAGTTGTCAGCGCATAGTTGCACATTTCCAGGCACAACTACCAAAACCAGACCCGACGACACCCACAGTAACACGTCTCTCTATGAGATATGTGTATCTTTGACACTGACCCCGTCCTTTGGGGCTAATCAGGCATATTTATTTTCACCACGATAAATAGGTCAGCCCAGACGCTATATAAGAAGGCTCTCTTGTGACCTTACCCAGCAACCCTCACCTTGTGCACCTTTCTCACAGCCATTTCCTGCCATGCCGAGCCCTAATATTTATCGGAGAACCCCAGATGCAACCCCAGGTAGCTTCGTCAAAATATTGTGGGACTTTACCTGCAGTACCATGGGTTCTACCCAGCCACCCCAGTACGAGCTATTCAAATCAAGGATCACCCCTTCCACCTCGGAATATTGGGCAGCAGTACACATTCCTCCCGTAGACCCCAACCAAGATCCAACGGAGGTTTCCTTCATGGGGAAATCTATGCCAACCCCACGTTTGGCCATAGAGGCTGCTGCGAACGAAGCTTTTGCTCGTCTTCGATCCGCAGTGCCCTATGCCCGCGAGCGAGGATATTATTACTTCTCGAGCCGTGCAACACCCGGGGGAGTAACATCTTTTCCAGGTGGGCGGATTGAGAGAGACCCAGTACTGGCCAACCTCATCCAGTACATCATCGCTCAAGAGCATTTGAACCAGCAAGTGATGGATTATCTCCAGAATCTCACTGATTTAAATCCTCAGATTGCCATTGGCAGAGCACTGAGGCCCGATTTGGAGAGACGCATACATCGACTGATCAATCCACTTCCTCCGATAGAAGAGGAGAGCGTTCCACTACCAGAGACTTTTCCTCGAGTCCCTGTCTAGTTACCATTCTCATTTTAGACGTCGCTGCTGTATTTGTTATTTCATCATTTACTATTATGTTGTAACTTATGCATGGTACCTCGATTTTGTGTGACGAGTAGAGTATTTGGTTTTTACGTTTGTGAGTGATTTTCTTCTTAAGCAACCTGTGTAACCGCGAAAAATCCTGGAATGAGATTTTCTTCTTCCAGAATTTGCTGCATCTTTTATCCCCTCGCTGCATGGATTAATTGTTTTATTTCACGCAGCACCACGGCAGCAGACCCACAACCACTCAGACTCTTACACTGCTTGCAAATACACGCAACCATGTTGCCTCTCACCAACCACCCCTCTAAGTACTCCACAAGCCTCCAAGGGAGAGATTAGTGGATAATCATCCGGACACCATCCACCTCCAACACATCGGTAGCGCTAAAACACTCGGGATTATGCCTAATCCTCGTGATCACCGCCACCGCGGAGAGCCAACACCCGAGCGACAGCATCACATCGATCATCATAGATCATCGCGCACAGGAGCACGGAGAGCCCCAGCACTGCCGCCAGCCCGCCACACACCAGGATCACGTACCAGTCCGGCACCGTCTCCGCCATTAGAGCCTCGTCTCGAGCTCCGATGAGCCGTAATGGAGGAGTAGGAGGAGGAGAAGTGAGGCCAGGTGTGAAGATGAAGAAGGAGCACCGCGGTCGTTTCATAGCTCGAGATTGGTGTACGGTGGACGAAGTCCACCAGTGCCGCTCGTCGCCTGATCGCCGGTGTTCGGAGATGAATCTGCGAACAGTGCTGACAGCGCACTGGCCCGCGAGGTGAGTGCACACTGCACCGGCAGCAAGCATGCCGCGCACTACCGTAGTACGGCCTAGATGCCCTACGCGCTAGACGTCGCCGGTGGAGAAAGCCGGGAAAGCGCGTGGGAGAGAGGAAGAAGAGAGAGAGCCAGAGGCAGAAGGAGAGACTGACAGTGGGCCCCGGTCCCACCTGTCAGCCAGAGGGAGCACTGTGCTCTCGGGTACGACCAGCGTATTGTTGAATTTAGAATTTATCCACAATTCACGGCATCCAGCGTAGAAATCGCTCGTTTTTCTAAGCGTGGAACTTCTCCGCACAGCGCTAGTGCCACACTGTAGTTATTCACCACTTATTGCCCTCTCACTGCAGCCTCTTTTTACCGCTTGTGTAAAATGATCTTTTGATCTAGTAATAGTATTTTTTTTGTTTTGCAACCCTTAGCAAATCTCGAGGACGAGATTTTTCTTAAGGAGGTTAGTATTTGTAACACCCCAAAAATTTAACCAAGTTTTTGGTATTAAAATTTTGCCAGGAGTTTTAATTTTTTTTCATTCTGGACCTTTCTGTGGATTTCAGAAAGAAAACTCTTCTTTTTATGTTAATGAGTTTCATCTTTCCCAAGTGGAGCTTTCCAAAAAAAATTTGGACGTCTATGCCATCTCATTAAAACAATTTATAAATCATTAGATTTGTTTATTAAATTATTTCACCCTGAGCTTTAATCATTAAAATGACTTGTTTGAGTTTTGGAGCTCTTTTTCTACTTCAACCAGTTGATAACTTTAACTAATATTTCAACCAAAATTTGGAGATGTCATGTGATGCCCCTAGATCACTTTTGTGTAATAATAAAATTATTTCATTTCTTATTTTGAGTGTTACACATGTTTTTCTTCTCTGGTCCAGTGGGCATTTTTGCACTACAACCCAATTAAATATTTCCCTAGAGCCTCCACCAAAATTATGGGATGTCAGTAGTAGCATGCCATCCAACTTTATGCAAAAACATAGTGTTGTTCTTTGGAAGATTTGAGTGCATCAACCTCCTTTTCATTCTGGTCCAGACTTGTGTTTTCTACTGCAACCCTATGATTTATTGCTCTAGTGACTTTGTGCTTTCTCATGCTTGTAGTCAACCCTGCAAAACCCCTAAGTCCAGGAGCATCTCTTTGGAACACTTTTGGCCCTTGTAATAATGTCATTTACCTCCAGAAGTGTAGTTTTGCAAAACTTGCACTAGCAAGTTTCTCCTTCTTGCAAACTAACTTCACCACCCTCTCTTGCAACCATAGAGACACTGCTCTGGAGAATTTGGCCACTCCAAGAACTACCTAGGTGCCTTTGGCATTTTGTCAAACACTCTGAGTGGACAGCCAGATTTGGCATGAATTTTACATGGTGAACTTGAGCCCCTGACCAATCCACCGTGTCCCTCAGTCCCCTTGCTAAGCCTAGACTAGTCCTGTTAATTGCCAGCCTCAACCGCAACCCCTAGGATGCCCTGGCATTCCGTCGAGCAAGTCCCGGGCGTGCTCTGGGCGCGCCCAGAGCGTGCGTTTGGCACCCGTGCGCCCGAGACGCCGCGTCGCACCCCGTACCCAAATCCGGCCCGTGACCGGTCCCAGCCAACACTCCGTGTTCCCCTGAACCGCCACACCACCCCGACCAACCTGGCACCCCACAGCGCCATCGCTAGGGCGGCCGTGGCCGCTAGCTGGCGGACGCTTGCAGGCCCGGCCGTGTCGGCGCCGCCCAAGCCACCGGCGTTTGCCACCTGCCCCCTGGAGCAGTGCGTGCCCATCCACAACTTCGTCCTCTAGCGCGCGTCGCTGCCACGTCTCCCTAGCTACAGAATGGCGGTCGCCGGCAAGCTTATCCCCGGCCGCCGCAAACCGACCTCCATCGCCTATATAAGAGGCCCCCGAGATCAAACCCGCACACATGCAGCCTCACACCGTCCCACCCGTGCCCTCCTAGCCGTCAATCATAGGGAAAGGGGTCATCTCCTTCCTCTCCGACGACTCCAGCCGCCGCCACTGACCCGCCCAGTCCAGCGCCACCAAGGCTTACCCCTCTCCATTCTCTCCACCAGGAACATTCCCTTCCTCCCGTGAGCGCGTCCCCCTACTCGATTTTGGTCGAAAGCCACTGCTGCCTCAAAATCACTTTCTCCGACGACCACCGTCCGCCGCGGAGCTCACCGCCGGCAGCCCCGACCACCCCAGAGGACGAAACCACCACCGGAGTAACCGCCTCGACCCACTGAGCCCGCGGGTGACCTCCGTTTGTTGAACGGTGCCGCCATTCGCCGGCGAGCGCCGCCGGAGTGCCGCCCCCTCTCTCGGGCGGAGGAAGAGGAGGGAGAATAGACTAGTCAAACCTGACTGGTGGGCCAGGCGGGCCCACTGTCAGTGGCTCAGACGCAACCACGCTGGATAAGTGGAAGCGTATTCCTAGATTACGCCTTCGATGTGTATGTATATTTCGAAACGTTTTTCTTTTCTGTTTTATTTTTAAAAACAGATTTTTGACCAAACTTTGACCGGCTGTATCTTTTTAAATACAACTCCAAATGAATTAATTCTTTTTCCTACCACTTTCAAATATTGTCTAGTTTATTTTAAGATTTATTGAAAAAATTTCAAAACAACTTTTTGTGCTGTTTTGTTTTGTGTGTTAATTCATATATATTCTTTAAATAGGATTTTTGAAGATTTCAAGATGTTTTGGATGCACCCTTCTGTTCCATGACCTGAAGGCAAGCATTCTGAACCCTGGTGTAATTTTTGTGTGTGTTGTTTGATTCGGTGACAACCCCACCCCGACACGTGCGTGCGTCATTTCATGTGAGGATGTGATCCTGTTCATGGGTGCATATTAATGAGTTTATGCTAATGAAGTTGACATGATTTGTAATGGGAATCACCGTCACGCGTCTTTCATGCATACCGGAAGGGAAGCTGGGAAGGCCTCTGTCTTGGGTAGACACGGTCTTGTCCTAGCCCTCCGTCGAGACGGTCGTGACCGGTATGGCATGAGGGGTATGTCGTGTGATCTGCCCAGCTGTTGTTTGAGATATATGCATTGTTATGCTAATCATGCAGGAAATATTACGACCTCCTGAGTCGACCGTAGATCGAGTCTTGTGCCAGTAACCCCCATACTTGCTTCGTACTACCACTCATCTCTACAATAAGTAGGGTACGGTTCAGTAAGTTGTCAACCCCTTTCCTAGCACACACCGTATAGAGAGGCCGTGGTGGAAGATACTGGAGGCATCCGGTAGTCATGCCACCGGGTCCGGGAGCATGGGTGTTTCGGTTGTAGCCGAAGGGGGTAGCTTCCCCAGTTTTGCGCGCGGTATAAATTTTGTGATCCCATGTTACGTCGAGGTTGTAGCCTCCCCACTTAGAGTTTTGCTTGATAGGTGTCGTGGGTGATTCCAGACACATGTGAGTTAAGCTGGTGTGTGCAAGTTAGGTGTGTTTTCAACAAAAAGACCGTAGACGGAATTAGTCCCGATGGACTAAAGGAATCCGTTACTCGTGGGTAAAGAGTACACCCTCTGCAGAGATTAAAACCTATTCGAATAGCCGTGTTCATGGTTAAGGACTACAGTCTGTGATGGGTCAAGTGTCGGTCTTAGTGTCGGTCTTCGGAGGTGAAACTGTTAAACCAGAACTGGAATTACTACCTGTGACTTGTGATAATTATGATCGTTATTATTGTTGACTAACCCGTGTTATTATTGTGATTATCGAGTATCTCTGGGATGGTTCTACCTCCGGGATATTCACTATGATTATTTCTTGTAAAGCCCTGTATGTGGTGTCGCTCAGACGCCCGACTGTGGCATTTCTTTTAAAGCCCTGTATGTGGTGTCGCTCAGACGCCCGACTGTGGCATTTCTTTTAAAGCCCTGTATGTGGTGTCGCTCAGACGCCCGACTGTGGCATTTCTTTTAAAGCCCTGTATGTGGTGTCGCTCAGACGCCCGACTGTGGCATTTATTTTAAAGCCCTGTATGTGGTGTCGCTCAGACGCCCGACTGTGGCATTTCTTTTAAAGCCCTGTATGTGGTGTCGCTCAGATGCCCGACTGTGGCATTTCTTTTAAAGCCATGTATGTGGTGTCACTTAGACGCCCGACTGTGGCATTCCTTTTAAAGCCCTGTATGTGGTGTCGCTCAGACGCCCGACTGTGGCATTTCTCTTAAAGCCCTTCATGTGGTGTCGCTCAGACGCCCGACTATGGCATGTTTATTATTTATTGCATAATTTTAACATTGCTATGTTATTGCATATTCATATTTAACATGCTCATACGCATCAGAGTTTTATTTATCATTGGTGACTGATGTCATGTTCATATAATATTTTCAGCACATCGCTGTCATATTATGCCTGTGTTCTTAATGTTTGCGAGTACATTCAAAGTACTCACTGGCTTGTCCCTGGCTATTGTCTTGGCCAGATTTTCTTGCGCGGAGAGGAGCGACCACGCCGACAGTCCCGGAACTTAAGCAACGGTGATAGCAGTCTCACGAAGATAGGAGTTAACCTGGTCAGCTGTTCTTGTGGAAACATGGAGTCCCATAGACACTGATGATCCACAAACCGCTTCCACCATCAACCACTAGAAACCATTTGTTGAACTCACAGGCCAGAATGGTCTTGTACTACATATTTTGTATTTGCTTGGAATTTCTGTATCAAGTTGGTGCCTCATCAGCTAACAGTTATCCTGGGGCTGGTGAGCACAAGGGCCATTTTTCTGGAAATTAATACCCGGAGAATCGGTCCCCACAGGATCACTTCAGTTTTGCGACAACTCCTTCTAGGGCCCCAGGAGCCTCGGCCTCCTGGACCACTAACGGTGCTGGGCCTCCGGAGGAGCCCACGACAACTGCTGGAGGTGCACGCCCCCTGCCTCCACACTCGGGGCACGTGCGGCATGATCAACCAGGAGAGGAGCCACGAAGACGGGGTTCTCGCGGGGCCCCTCAAGGCCCTCTAGAAGCAACCCCCACTCGTCCAACATAGGCACCTGCCCAGCAAAGGCCGCCTTGTTCGAGCATAGATAGAGAAGGCAGCCACCCCCGGAAGGTCAGCGGGCTCGGGCTTGCCGGTCAGGAGTTTGAGCACCACGCTCAAGGTCTCAGCAGCTAGCGATTGCCTCTACAGCCTCATCTGTTCTTCGACGTCTGCGAAGTCCCACATTGGGGGAGAATGACGCTGGAGGGGAGCAATGCGCTGCCTGACGAATTCCTTCACTACCATTGGCGCCGTCACTTCCAGTTCCTGAAGCCTCGCCAACCTCTTCCAGACGAAAGCACGACGCCGGTCGAAGATCCTCTCGTGGCACCAACCAGAGCTAGGCGAGGCCGGCACCCCAGGAGTCAAGAGCAGGGGGCTGAATGCGCGAGCATCCATAAGCAGCCACTGCTTCCAGAATCCCTTCGCAGCAGGCGAGAGCACGAAGTCAATTCCCGAACCAGCGGTTGCGACCACAGCTTCAAAGGTCGCGCACCCAGAGCATTGGCGGGCATCGACCAACCAAAGCAATAAGAAATGGCGAATTAAGTCCACGGAAGGAGTGATGCCGACCATGGCCTCGCAGAGGAAGGCGAGGACGGCGAGAAGGATAATAGAGCGGGGTTCCAGATGCAGCAGGTGGATCTGGTAATGCGATATCACAACATTGAAGAAAGGGGATATGGGAGGAATCAACCCCGTGAGAAAAGCATGGAGATAGATGGGGATCTCAGTGGCGCTCATCTCTCTCACTAGCCAAGATGCAGGGCGGACGGCCATTGTCCTCTCCTCATTCGAATAGGCAGCAAGCGCATGGCGAACCTTGTCCAGCCCCTCCTGATTGAGCACCGTTGACTGCTCAAGGGCTGGCTCCAGGACCGACGGAGGACCGGCCGGGGCAAGCGGCTTCCCCTTCTTCTTCCTCGGCTTGGGGGCCACGACGAGTACCAAAAGAAGGGAAAGGCGCTGGCGCCGGATCTATGGACGTGGCGGCAAGGTTGGAAAGGAGGAAGCAAGGGCCGAGCACATTAATCTGCAAAGGGCGAGCTGCACTGGCAACGAGCAACTGCTGGGCCTGCCAGATATCAAGGCGGCATGGGGAAGTGGAGACGCCCACATCCCATCAACCGCCATGTGTCATTAAGGCCGCAGGCGGTTAGGGCCCGCGACGCTTCGCACTTTCCCTTTGGCTTTGCCTGGAAGCCAAGTCCGAGCGCGCCTTTGGCCCGGGGGCTACTGTTGGCGTCCTGGATATGGGGGTATCCAGCCCTGCCTGCCCGCAGCCCACCACTTGGCTCCATCGACGGCCTGGTATGGCCCAGCTTCAGCATCAATAACACAAGACCCTCGCGAGGGGCCAAGCCTCATGAGTCAGACGACACCAAGACCCCTGAGAGGATCGGCCTCACCAGGCTGGCTCCCGAGGGGCGGAGAGTTCTATGCAAGGTTCACCTCATGAGGCTCAGCTGACGTGAGCCATGACGACCAAGGCTAGGCGGGCGCAGAGTGCAGGTTTCCTCTTTGGTGCAAAGGAGGCAAGCCACAGGCGCAGAGTCCCGAGGAATAAGCCGAAGGTTTCCATTCTGGTGCAACGAGACCAAGACTGCCAGGACGGCAGGACGGGGGTTATCGACGAGCCCACAGCAGCGTCACGACTAGAGGCATTTCGCAGGTGAAGACTACTTTTGTCAGGATAAGCTGTACTACTTGTCCCCTTTCAAATACGGCCGTTGTGGTATCCCTTCCCGCCAACATTTGGGAAGAGGACCAAGGCCACTATAAATAGGACTAGCCACCACCATAGAAAGGGGGACAAGTCGAACTAGCTCACACCACACCAGCTCAAGAACACCTCACTTCCTGAGGCCAGTTCATCCACTCTACTAGTTCATCCTCAACCCTCCGAGGCAATCCACCAAAACACCGGAGCAGGGTATTACACCGCAAGGTGGCCCGAACCAGGATAAACTGCTATGTCTCTGTGTCTCTTTGAGCTTGATGCACTAGGCTTAGGAGGATCGCGAGTGGGCAGGCTGGGTAGGTTGAGATCTCCGCATGCACCCCAGAGTTCGAATCTCTCAAGGGTTTGCGGATCCCCTAATCCGACAGTTGCCACCGTCACTGACCACCCAAGGGTTGTTCGGAAGTGGATCAACAATATATCCAACTCCCTCGAAAAGGTAGAGATGAAGGTCATCGATCTCGACGCAGAGTACACGGAGCGTGCCACGGGGAAGATCCAACGCGCCACCATCCTTCAGTTGTTCCTTGAAGATGATGTGTTGGTGTACCACATCATACACACACCCTCCATACCAGGTGAGCTCCATGATTTCTTTTCTCAGAAGGATATATACTTCTACGAGGCAGCCATCGAAGGGGACAAACAGAAGCTGGCACCGTACAACCTTGATTTGAAAAGCATCGCTAACCTACAAACTAGAATCAAAATTCCTGTTGAAGATTGTGATAAACAAACACCATCCCTATTCAATGTAGAAAATTTTGTGCTCGGTACAAATCTTAAGAAGGGTGACGAGACGTTGACATTAAGGTCATCTTGATGGGAGAATTATCCCTTGACGTACGAGCGGATAAAATATGCTGCCCTCGATGCCCGTGTGAGTTTCGAAATAGCTGCAAGGTCCAAAGAGCTTGTTGTGAAGCCGTCTCACATAGAAAATGAGAAGCAGAAGAAGAAGAAGAAGAAGAAGAAGAAGAAGAAGAAGAAGAAGAAGAAGAAGAAGAAGAAGAAGATGCACCAGTAGCATGGCATTATGGATGGATGAACTATTTCCTCTCTTGTAAAAAAATATTTCCTCTCTGTGTATATTGATATACATGAACTATTTTGATTGTGTGCATGTCTTTGGAACAAGTAGCAGCGTAGGTCTGCTTGACTACAAGGAATTTTTATCCGCCTAGCTTTCTCTACTACTCCTTCTAGTGATCGGTATGCAATGCATGTGTCAGTAGACATGACAACTTGTCCATGGAAGTTGAACTATTGCGACCATCACGTTTCATACACTAGCACTTGCGATTCCCATGACGCCGCTCCAACCAACGCCACTCACCACGTCCCCCGACGTGCGCCTCACCCCTTTTGGCCGCACCGCCCCTCTGCCGTTGTGTGCATGACATGTGGGCCAGCTAAAATGCGGCGAGCATCAAGGTTCTACCACAGCCACACACGATTCGACGCCGCTCGAACCCATGACACCACACGTCCCCGACCTGCGGCTCACCCCTCTCGGCCGCACCGCCCCTCTGCCTTCGGGAGCATGACATGTGGAGCAACCACCTATCAAGCCCACTGAAGCTCAGTCCCGTGGGCCCAGAGAGGTAAATGTAACTCCTGCGCCAGGCCTTGTGGTGCTACCGCTGCATGAACTCGTGCCAAACTCGAGATTTTTTTCTTACTAGCAAGATGCCCATGCGTTGCACGGAACATCAAGATGCATTTGTATGAATAGTTTATCTTGTGGGAGAAAAGGATGACCGAGGGAAGACCTTATTTGGAAATGTGGAGAGGGGTGTGGGTATCTTTTTGCAAAATTGCCATGGTTTCCTTCCCTGGATATCTACGCCTCATAACATCCCGACGTCCAGCTGTGGCACCCTCGCCATGACGAGGCCACCACCAACCGGTTCAACTCGAACGAGTGAGTCGCGAACGCCACCATGACAACGGCCAGCTGGGCATCTCAAACCACACCGATGCCGCTTCCCCATAGCTGTGATGCCCCGAGACTGACACTCCAGAAGACTTCCAGCTACTCCGAGTTTCGTCGTGTGATTTGTTTTGTTTGTTGCATTCTTCGTAGCTTCATTTGCATTGCATCATGTCATCATGCCATCATGCCATTTAATTTTTAAAACTCAACTAAATAAATTGCATAGATCTTTTGATCTATTTAAACCGAGGGAACTCACATGGTGATTTCTCTTTATAACATACCCTCCCGATATTTAGGGAGCTATATTAAAATATTCCATTAATTTTGGAATCACCCATAAACACACTTGCAAAATAATTTTGTTCCTTTTCTGCTTCAAGTTTGGTCTCCAACCTTGCCAATAATTATTTCATCATTTTCCGGAGCTCCACCAAAAATCCGAACATTTTTGGACCTTCCCAAACCCTCACTTCCGTTCAAACCCATTTGAATTAATTTCAAATGAGTTTGAATTTAAATCTTTCGGTCATGCCCACTTCTATTTTTCCTGGATCGAGCTCATTTTTTCGAGTCCGAGAAAATTATCCCCATGCGCAAATCTTTCCCCTAACCTCTCTTTCTTTTCTTTCTTTTCTCTGTTCTGTTTTATTTTTCATTAGCGAGAGAAGAGAGCCCAGCAGCATAATTTTGGCCCAATGACCAGGCCAGCCTTCCTAACCTCCTAAAGCCTAGCCGGCCCAGTCAGCCCACCTAACCCTTCTAACCCTAGCCCCCAACTGATCCAGCCCGCAGCGCTCTCTCCCTGATCCCTTCTCCTCTCCCTCGACTCCCTCTAGCGCCGCAACCCCAGGAGCCCGATCCCCATCTCTCCCTCTCCTCGCGCCCGACCCCATCTCCCTCCGCGCGTAGCCCTCGATCCCCCTCCTCTCCTCGCGTCGCCTCCTCCTCTCGTCGCCCTGCCTCGACGCCTGCACCTCCACCGGCCTCGGCCTCCCGCGGTTGCCGCTGCTGGCCCCACTGCCGAGCTCTCCGCCTCGCGCCTCCACCTCCACACCGGGGCTCCCTCCGCCGTCGAGCAGCCCAGCAGAGGGGCCCCGCGCCATCCTTCCCCCCGCGCCAAGTCCGGCCGCCGTGCCGCCATGCTTTGTGTCGCCCCTCGCCTCGTCGGCTTCGACTCCGACCAGATGCGCCCGAGGAGCTCCCCAAGCGAGCTCGCCCGCGGCCCCTGCGTTCCTCGCCGCCGTCGCGCCCCTTCCGTCAGCGCCGCGGCCTCGCCCTTTCTCCTCCTGCATTGTGCGCCCCGCAAGCCACTAGGAGGCGTGCTCCTCGTGAGGCACATGAGCTTCTTCAGTCTCGCCGGTTGCCTCCCCGCCACCTTCGCGCCCGGATCCATCCGGATTGAGCCGGCCTGCCGCCACCATCGCGCCTTCCGACGTCGTCCAGACCTTGCTGCCCCTTTTGTTGTTGCCAATTTCCTCGATCGAGGGACCCCAAGACCGCCAAGTCCCTGCTTCGCGCCCCTGTTGTGGTTAGCGCCAAGGCCAACAGTCACCGAGCATGGATTCGCCATGTACAACTACGGACACCCATGGATTTCACCAAATACCTCTACCGACGACGCCGAACATCTACGGCCGTGTACCACTACTTCCTCTACCGATGACTCGAATGTCTACGACCCGTGTACCACTACTTCCTCTACCGACGACCCCGGACATCTACGAAACGAACGTGTACGACTACCGTCGCCGTGTACGACTACTTCCACTACCGTCGTGAGAACAACTACTTCCACTACATCACGAGAACGTCTACTTCCCTCTATGAACTCGCTCTGCCCAGAAACGCTCGCTTCAAAGGTATAACCCGAGACGACCGCGATGAGATGCCCTTGTTGTATGAGATGAATCGCATGTTTGCACCGTGACCGTTTGATCCTTGCATGTTCCTTCCTCGTTTGCCATGCCGCCGTTCCGTGGGAACCCAGAATCCGGGATCGCCCCACCATCCTTGCATGACACGCATCCGCACGCCTCCTTTTGCACCGGTATCTCCGTGAGCTATCGGAACCGATATGTTGACGTGGCATCATTTTCGGATTCGTTGCCATGGCACCCGTTTTGTTCCGCCATGGTGACCAAATGCCTCGTATCATGCTCATGTTAACGTTTTCATAAATTGCATAAAACTTGTGCATGTCATCCGCATCATGATAACAACATTTAAATGGTTAAAATTGTTGTTTGCTTAAAAATTGCTAAATGATATGGGGATTTTCCGGAATTGTTGTTTGTTGTTTCCGGCCTCATTTAAACTTGCCTAAATAGGTGGTTTGCTCATGCTTCACCTCTTACCGTGTTTAACAACATGTAATAATGTTGAGTATCTTAACCGAGGGTAAACTAAATAATTGATATGGTGTTTCGTCAATACGCAACTCGTTGCATATTGAGCTCCATTTAATTTGTAGTATTGTTTGTGCACTTTGCCATGCCATGCCTCTTTAAACCGGACATGCATCATACTTGATTGTGCATCATGCCATGATTATGCTTGTGTGTTTACCATGTTGTTTGCTTCTTTCCGGTTTGCTTCTCTCGTTAGCTTCGGTTTCGTTCCGGAGTTGTGAGGATTCGTTCGACTACGTCCGTTTGTCTTCTTCATGGACTCGTTCTTCTTCCTATCAGGATTTCAGGCAAGATGACCTTTACCCTCGATATCACTTCTATCTTTGCTTGCTAGTTGCTTCGTTCTATCGCTATGTTGTGCTACCTATCACTTGTTTACCATGTCTCCCATATTGCCATGTCAGCCTCTAACCTTTTCACCCTTCCTAGCAATCCGTTGCTTGGCTATGTTACCGCTTTGCTCAGCCCTCTTATAGCGTTTCTAGTTGCAGGTGAAGTTGAAGATTGCTCCATGATGGATAGGATTATGATTGGGATATCACAATATCTCTTATATTATTAATGCATCTATATACTTGGTAAAGGGTGGAAGACTCGGCCTTATGCCTGGTGTTTTGTTCCACTCTTGCTGCCCTAGTTTCCGTCATACCGGTGTTATGTTCCCGGATTTTGCGTTCCTTACGCGGTTGGGTGATTTATGGGACCCCCTTGACAGTTCACTTTGAATAAAACTCCTCCAGCAAGGCCCAACGTTGGTTTTACCATTTGCCTACCTAAGCCTTTTTCCCTTGGGTTCTGCAGACTCAAGGGTCATCTTTATTTTACCCCCCCTGGGCCAGTGCTCGTCGTGAGTGTTGGTCCAACCTGTCAACCGCCGGTGGCCACCAGGGGCAACTCTGGGCTGGCCTACCGGAAGTTTGGACAATCCGGTGTGCCCTGAGAACGAGATATGTGCAGCTCCTATCGGGATTTGTCGGCACAGCGGGAGGCTTGGCTGGTCTTGTTTTACCATTGTCGAAATGTCTTGTAAACCGGGATTCCGAGTCTGATCGGGTCTTCCTGGGAGAACGTCTATTCCTTCGTTGATCGCGAGAGCTTATCATGGGCTAAGTTGGGACACCCCTGCAGGGTATAATCTTTTGAAAGCCATGCCTGCGGTTATAGGCAGATGGGAATTTGTTAATGTCCGGTTGTAGATAACTTGACACCAGATCCGAATTAAAACGCATCAACCGCGTGTGTAGCCGTGATGGTCTCTTTTCGGCGGAGTCCAGGAAGTGAACACGGTTTTGGGTTATGTTTGACGTAAGTAGGAGTTCAGGATCACTTCTTGATCATTGCTAGTTCACGACCGTTCCTTTTGCTCTCTTCTCGCTCTTATTTGCATATGTCAGCCATCATATATGCTTAGTCGCTGCTGCAACCTCACCACTTTACCCCTTCCTTTCCCATAAGCTTAAATAGTCTTGATCTCGCGGGTTTTGAGATTGCTGAGTCCTCGTGACTCACCAGATACTATCACAACAGTTGCAGGTGCCGATGATACCAGTGCAGGTGATGCAACCGAGCTCAGATGGGAGCTCAACGAAGATCTTAGTTGTTGCTATGTTTCGTTTCATGTTGATTAGTAGTGGAGCCCAGTTGGGATGATCGGGGATCTAGCAGTTGGGTTATCTTCTTTTCTTTTGGCTTCGTCCGTAGTCGGACTATGTGTGTACTCTGAATGATGTATGATTATTTATGTTCATTGTGTGAAGTGGCGATTGTAAGCCAACTCTTTATCCCATTCTTATTCATTACATGGGATTGTGTGAAGATGACCCTTCTTGCGACAAAACCACAATGCGGTTATGCCTCTAAGTCGTGCTTCGACACGTGGGAGATATAGCCGCATCATGGGTGTTACAATAGCCGACCTACGCTGGCACTTGGCCGCACGCTGTTCAGCCGCGCGTCAACGTACGACAGGAGGAACGCCTCCAGACTCGGGCTATGTAGAGTACATCACGTTAGCAAACGGGTATCCATTGAGCAGGTTCCTCCTGCCAACGAGCACATGCCTATACGTATCCAGCATTCCAGCCTCGTCGCTGAGTGGTACATCCTCGGGACGGTGCAAGCGGTCAGAATCTCGAGCCCAAGTCGAAGCTATGTGCCCTGGGTAGATCACTGACTCCCGCCCGAGATCCCACCTGGTTGTCGTTGCCGTCACATCACTGACAAACGGGAGCAGCGATCTGCTGCTCATCCGGAGCGCGAGCTAGTAAACATCGTGCGGCACGTCACAACAGTCAAACACCTCGACATGCCTCAGCCGGGCAGAGGCTTTTCTTGGCCACAAGCTGCATGGTCTCATCCAAGATTGGTGTGGTACTGCAGTTGAACATGTGGGTAAAATACTATGGGAGCAACTGCATGTGCATGGCCCAGACGCCGATGTTGGCGTGGAGGAGGTGGTACTCGCTGGCGCCGCGGCATGCTACATGGCTTAGTCAGGCACCTGTTGCAACGCTCTGGAATTGGCACCGCCATTGTCAATGCAGCTGATGATCCGGAGGAAGACGAGAAGGAAAGGAAAGGGTCTTGCATGCGTGTACAGATTCATGCAGGAAATTATTTCCTGGAAATACAACCTTTGTTTACCTTTTTCTGAGGCTATAGATGACCCACACAAGGAAATCTAATATAACCATTGGATGAAAATTAGTGGTGCGGGAGTACGGACCAGAGCATGGGAGGGGAGCAGGCAAGCCTCGTCCGCCGACCTGCGCCTCACCCCTCTCGGTCCCACCGCCACTCGACTTTCATGAGAATGACATGTGGGCCAGCTGCATTTAAGGTCCACATGTCATTGACTCATAGGCCAGTGCACTAAGCCACTGAAGCTCGGTCCTGTGGGCCCCGAGAGGGGGAAATGTCACTCCTGCGCCAGGCCTTGTGGTGCTCCCACAGTACGAACTTGTGCCAAACCCGGAATTTGTCTCTTACTACTACCAATGTGTCGGCCCGTGCGTTGCGATGGATCCAAAGTATCTATTTAGTGGAGTGCACTCTAAACACATTATCTATTTATTTTTCTCTAGCCTTTGCTAGCCATGCAACCAAGCCACACAAGCTTCATGGGTGCCCCACACATCATATTATTTATACTACGTTGACTAAAAAAAGATAAATCACCCTAAACAAGATCTTCCCTTTTTTGGTCCTATGATGCTGTGTCGTGCACGTACTGTCGGGGGGATGAACCCCGGGCAGGCAACGAAACCCGAATCCTCTTCAAAAATGGTGGGGCCCGCATCACCCCTCAAAACCAGCACATGCCTGGCCGGGTCGCTCGACCCGGCAAGGCCCGCAGCCCGGCCAGTCCCTCCGATACGGCAAGGTACGTCGGCCCGGACTCAGCAACTGGCGCAAGGCGGCCGAACCCGGCACGACCTAGGCTTCCCCAACAAGCCGACCCCACCCGTGGCGTGCGCTGCAATCCAGCCACGGGTCAAGCTCCCGTCCCATCTAGGCCGTACGATGGGACGAGATGTCAATCACTGATGACCAAGACAACAATGTTCTCACCCATGCCTATGGTCATCCGGAGCGTGGCGACAGTGCCCCTTACCTACCCGCTGACCAGGGCTGGCGTGGCAACAGTGCTTTTGCCGTCACCGCTGATGACAACAAGTGGTAGCCTGATGGAAAGAACTGTACACGACTCGACTCGGCCACGCCCTAACGATCGACAAGACGGCGCACAGTTCCCCTAGGCACACGGGGCCCGCACCTAGGGGAACCCGGCGAACCACAAGCCCTCAAGCGGGACCCAGCCCAGCGTCCCGGACACCGACAATACGGACCCACCGACTCGACATATTACCATTGTAACCCTAGGTGGGTTGGTCTATAAAACCCTCTAGGAACCCGCGCCTACAGAGAGAGAGAGATGACATGTGATGTAAGGCAATAGAAGATACACAAAGCTACCTCTGAGAAGCAGAAAGAACAAGCAAGCATAGGACTAGCCACCAAGCCGCAACACCGGAGAGAAGGAGCAGCCTAAGCCTTGGCCAACTTCCTTCCTCCTCATATAGCTCATGGAGCAACATTGTACTATCGATCATCCAACTACACTCGGCAGGACTAGGGGTATTATCTCTCTGGAGAGCCCCAAACCTGGGTATGTCCGGCGTCCCGCGCCCGCTCATGCCAACCTCGCCTCTGGAGCCCACCAGTGCCCTCGAGCCTCCTCCTCTCTTTAGCCATCCCTTGGCATCTGCCGTGTGCCCACCACGACAGTTGGCGCCCACCGTGGGGCAGCTCGAGGAGCTGGCCGGGAGCATGCTTCAGACGGGGCCCTTCTCCTACACCGACGAGTCTGTCGCATTGGCGGACGACATCGTCGGCGTGCTTGCCGCCTCCTTCACCGTGCTGCGCTTCTCCAATGTGTTCGCAGCCGACGAGTACCCCAGCGAGGTGCTCAGCTACTCCAACTCTCCGCTCTCCCTCGGCGGTGGCATCATCGCCGGGGCGATGGACGTCTATGTGGAGGTTTACGTCACCGACGATGGCACCTCCTACTCGTCGAGCAAGATGAGGAAGGCCGTGGAAGCCAGGGCTACCGCGGAACGGACTGAGCCATTCGATCCGCTGCGCGCCGTGATGCAGAGCTTCCGCATCCCCATCGGCACCGACGTCGACGCCACCAACATCGCCGAGGCCCGATCTCAGCTCGAAGAAAGGTGCCAGCAGATGCTGGACCTGTCCGAGACGCTCGCTGCCACCAAGCCTCGCCTAGAGGCCGCTCAGTTGGAGAACGACGCCGCTCACAGATTCGCGCCCGCCGCGGCCGAGCCAAGCCAGGTCGCTGATGTACGCACCTGAGGAGGAGCAATCAGCCGGGCCCTCGGCGCCGTCCGAACCGTCGACGAGACCCTAGTGAAGAACATGCGTGCTGCGGAGGCAGCCGCGGTCGGCCTCGACCAGCTCACAGGTGAGGAGCTGAAAGAGCGCATCGGGCGGATGCGCGAGCTCCTCCACGCCGCTAACACACAGCAGGATCGCCTGCACCAGCTCGCCAAGCCGTCGGGGTCCGGCTCCGCCCGCCTTGGCGGACCCGGCGAACTTCTGCACACAGCTTCCTTGCTCCCCGGCGAGGGACACTCCGGCCAAGCCCGGACTCGGCGCAACCCGACCGCCACAGCCGCCGACGTCCTGGGCAATGAGCCCGCAGCAGAGACTCAGCACAGACCCGGCCAGCCTGGCCGGCATCCGACACCAACCGACCCAGCCCCTTGGGGCCTGGCCGCCAGTCGACTCGGCCCGCGTGCCATCGACGACGCTGACGCTCGCCACCGCCTTGATCAGCTCGCTCCCTCCCTGGAGGTGGAGGAGAGCGGTGCTATCGGGCCGGCCTGCTTCGGCCCATGCATCCGGGAGGAGCCCTTCCCCAAAGGGTTCATGCTTCCCCGCGACACCCCCAAGTACAACGGGACTGTGAAGCCAGAAGACTGGCTCACCGACTACACCAAGGCCATTGGCATCACCGGTGCCAACTGTCGTCTCGCCGTGTGCTACGCACCACTCATGCTCCAGGGGTCGTCCAGCACGTGGTTGAACAGTCTGCTGATGGGCAGCATCGACGCGTGGGTCGACTTCGAGGAGGCCTTTGTCCGCAACTTCACGGGGACCTACAAGCGACCCGGTGTGTGCAGGGGCCGACGGAGATGGGTCGCGAGTACCTCGCACGCTGGACCGAGCTCCGAAACAGCTGCGAGGGCGTCCATGAAGTCCAAGCGATCCAATACTTCGTCAGTGGGTGCCGAGGCGGCACCCTCCTCAAGCACAAGCTCGTGCGCTCTGAGCCGGCCACCATGGCCGTGCTCATGGTGACGGCGGACAAGTACGCCAACGACGACTCCGCCATGAAGATCCAGGTGGCACTGGATGAAGCCGGCAAGGCGAAGCCGGTTCCTCCCCCAAAGCCGGCCGGCGAAAGCAGCCGACAGCAACATCACCAGAACAACAAGGGCAAGGCCGAGCAGCCGGCACAGCTTCACGACAACCGGCTCGTCGCGGCCGCCGAGCCCGCGGCGGACCCGGTAATGAAGCGCCGGCAGACCGGCAAGATGGCGTGGCAACCCGCCATGAGTTTCGAAGAGATTCTCGACGCCCCATGCAAGCACCACAGCGGCGCAAGACCCTCCACACACACGCTTCGGCAGTGCGCCATCACCAAGCGCATCATGAGGGGAGACGTCCCGCCTCCTCCGGCTCCGGCTCCAGCTCCAGGCGCAGGACAGCCACCTCCGCCTCCCGCTGGCGGCGCGATCCGGAACGACGCCTACCCGGACCAAAATACGACCTACGTTGTCTTCACCAGCCTCGGCGATGACAAGTGCAGCGAGCACCTCCTTCGGCAGGAGGTGAACACCGTCGTCCCGGCTAAGCCGGAGTTCATGCATTGGTCGGATCGGTCGATCACCTGGACCCGGGAGGACCACCCGACGGTCATGCCGAGTCCAGGTGGATACGCCCTCATCCTCAACCCCACCATCATCGCGCGACACACATGCAAGTTCTCCCGAGTCCTCATCAACGGCGGCAGCAACATCAACATCCTCTACCGCGACACGATGAGCAAGCTCGGCCTCAAGGACGAGGACCTGGAGCCAACCCAGACGATCTTCCATGGCATCATGCTCGGCCTCTCCTGCTCTCCCATTGGTCGGGTCCGGCTCAACGTCCTGTTCAGCGACAGCAGCCACTTCTGGCGTGAGCCAATCTGGTTTGAGGTGGTGGACCTATTCAGCGCGTATCACGCGCTGCTGGGCTGGACCGCGCTCGCCAAGTTCATGGCGGTTCCCCACTACGCGTACCTGAAGATGAAGATGCCGGGTCCCAAGGGCCTGATCACGATCACCGGCGATTACCGCAAGTCCGTGGAGTGCGCCCGAGACGGCGCCAAGTTGGCCGAGTCGCTGGTCATTGTCGAGGAGCGGCGCCAGCTCGACCGGATCGTCGCCCTGGCAGGCGAGGCCTCCGCCGCGTCGATCCCAACCACGGACCCAGCCGACGAGGCTGCCTTCAAGCCCTCCAAGGAGACCAAGAAAATGAAGCTCAACCCAGAAGACCCTAGCTGCAGCAAGTATGTTGTCGTAGGCGCCCGCCTCGACAGCAAATAGGAAGGCGAGCTCGCCGACTTCCTCCGTGAGAATCAGGATATCTTCGCATGGACCCCCAAGGACATGCCGGGTATCCCGAGGAAGTGCGCCGAGCACAAACTTCATGTCCGCAAGGACGCCAAGCCTGTCCGTCAACCCCTACGGCAATTTTCCGAAGAGGAGAGAAGAACCATTGGTGAAGAGGTCGCCAAGCTTTTGGTGGCCGACTTCATAATGGAAGTGTTTCACCCCGAGTGGCTGGCCAATCCAGTCCTCTTCCTAAAGAAGAACAAGACCTGGCGCATGTGTATCGACTACACCAGCCTCAACAAGGCCTGTCCCAAGGATCCATTCGCTCTCCCACGGATTGACTAAGTCATCGACTCGACCGCCGGGTGCGAGCTCCTATCCTTCCTAGACGCTTACTCCGGCTACCACCAGATCAAGCTGGACCCGGCCGATGCCCTGAAGACGTCCTTCATCATGCCCTTTGGGGCGTACTGCTACATCACCATGTCGTTTGGCTTGAAGAACGCCGGCGCCACCTTCCAACGCTGCATGCAGAAATGCCTGCTGCCGCAACTCGGCCGCAATATCCACGTGTACATGGACGACATCGTGGTGAAGACCAAGCAACACCTCACGCTCCTCGACGATTTGAAGGAAACATTCGCCAACCTCCGTGAATACAAGGTCAAGCTTAACCCGGAAAAATGCGCCTTCGGCGCCCCGGCCGGAAAGCTACTCGACTTCCTCGTCTCGGAACGCGGCATTGAGGCGAACCCAGAGAAGATCAAGGCCATCGAGCGCATGCGCAAGCCGGCTAGGCTGCGCGACGTCCAGAAGTTCACCGGGTGCTTGGCCTCGGTCAGCCGGTTTCTAAGCCGGCTGGGCAAGAGGGCGCTCCCCCTGTACCAAATGATGAAGAAGACGAGTCCGTTCGAATGGAACGGCAAGGCAGATGAGGCCTTCTAAGACCTCAAGCGCATGCTCTCCACCGCGCCAGTCCTGGCCGCACTGACCGACAAGGAGCCGATGTTGCTCTACATAACCGCGACCTCGCGGGCGGTCAACACGGTGCTGGTGGTCGATCGACCAGAGAAGGGCAAGATCCAAGCCGTCCAGCGCCCAGTCTACTACCTGAACGAGGTGCTCTCCATCTCCAAGCAGAACTACCCACACTACTAGAAGATGTGTTACGGTGTGTACCTCACTGCCAAGAAGCTGAAGCAGTACTTCCAAGAGCACGTCATCACCATTGTCAGCACAGCGCCTATCGGAGAAATCATCGGGTGCCGGGACGCCTCTGGCCGGGTCGCCAAGTGGGCGATCCAGCTAGCCGGCCACACCATCCTCTACGAGCCCCGCACCACGATCAAGTCTCAAGCCCTGGCCGACTACCTCGTCGACTGGACCGAGACCCAGTACCTGCCGCAACCTCCCGACTCGACGCATTGGTGCATGCACTTCGACGGGTTCAAGATGCGACTCGGCTTAGGGGCCAGCATCGTACTGTCGTCCCCGAAGGGCGACCGGCTCCGCTACGTGCTCCAGATCCACTTCGCCACCTCCAACAACGTCGCCGAATATGAAGCCCTTGTGCACGGCCTCCGGCTTGCCAAGGAACTCGGCATCCGGTGCATCCTGTGCTACGGAGACTCGGACCTGGTGGTGCAGCAGTGCTCCAGTGAGTGGGACGCCCGTGACTCAAACATGGCAAGCTAGCGCTTCCTCATCCAGAAGGTGTCCGGATCCTTCGAGGGCTGCGAGTTCCTCCACGTCCCGCGCTTGGAGAACGAAGCAGCCGACACGCTCACCAAGATCGCCTCGTCCCGACAAGCCATCCCGCCCGGCGTCTCCCTCGAGCACCTACGCAAGCCGTCTGTCAAGCCATCACCGGACTCTGAGTCCATTCACGTTCCAGACGATCCGGCCGCACCTCAAGCCGGCCCGGGGACTGCTGAACCCGGCCCGGGGGCTGCTCAGCTCAACCCGGCCACCATCAACCCGGACCCGACCGTCGCCAACTCCGACCCGAGGGCTGCTCAACCCGGCTCGGGTGCTGCTGACTCGGAACCCACCCTGGTGGCCGCCTTCGCCATGGTGGCAGCTCCATCCTGGGCCCTCCCGATATCAAAATTCCTGGAGAACGAGGTTCTCCCCATGGACAAGACCGAAGCTCAACAAGTGCAGTGCTGGGCGTCCGCCTACAACATCGTCAACAACGAGCTTGTCAAGCGCAGCCCCACCGGCGTGTTCCAGTGCTGCGTCGAGCAGGATCGGGCATCGACATCCTCCTCGACATCCACCAGGGCGAGTGCGGGCACCACGCCGCATCGCGATACCTTGTGGCCAAGGCGTTCCGCCATGGTTTCTATTGGCCCACGTCCCTCGAGGATGCCGAGTCGCTTGTCCTCAAGTGTGAGGGATGCCAGCGTTTTAGCAAACACAGCCACCAGCCAGCGTCAGCACTCCGCACCATACCGATCGCCTGGCCCTTTGCGGTCTGGGAACTCGACATGGTGGGACCCTTCAAAACCGCTCGAGGCGGCATGACACAGCTGTTGGTGGCAGTGGACAAATTCACCAAGTGGATCGAGGCGAGAGCAATCAAGAAACTGGACGGGCCAACAGCCGTCCGGTTCATCAAGGACATAGCGGTGCGCTATGGCATGCCGAACAACATCATCACCGACAACGGCACCAACTTTGCCAAGGGAGCGCTCGAGCAATACTGCTCCGTCTCCGGCATCCGCCTCGACCTAGCCTCCATTGCACATCCACAGTCCAACGGGCAGGTCGAGCGGGCCAACGGACTCATCCTGTCCGGCATCAAGCCGCGACTCGTCGAGCCACTCATCCGCTCACCCAGCAGCTGGCTCGACAAGTTGCCGGCCGTTCTCTGGAGTCTTCACACCACGCCGAATTGGTCGACCGGGTTCACCCCGTTCTTCCTTGTCTACGGAGCCGAAGCCATCATCCCAACTGACCTCGAGTTCGACTCGCTGCGCGTCGCAATGTACATCGAATCTGAAGCCAGAGAAGCCCGCGAAGATGGCGTCGACCTGCTCGAAGAAGCACGTCTCCTGGCGCTCAGCCGCTCGGCCATCTACCAGCAAGGTCTGAGGCACTACCACAGCAAGAAGATCAAGCCCCTTGCGTTCCGCGAGGGCGACCTCGTCCTCCGCCTCGTCCAAGAGCAAGCAGGCCAGCACAAGTTGTCCCCTCCATGGGAGGGCCCATTTATCGTGAGCAGAGCCTTGCGCGATCGCAACGCCTACTACCTCATCGATGCACGCAAGTCAAAGAAGCTCAAGAAGGACACCGCCGGTGAAGGAATGACACGGCCGTGGAACGTGGAACTCCTCCGCCCGTTTTACAGTTAGCCGCATGAGTGTATGTATCGTCGCCTTTTGTAAACACATGAAACTATGGGGTCCCCGAACGAGACTCGGGGGCTACCTTCTGCCGACCAATTTATTGCGTCCTTATTTTTTCTGCATCACTATACCACTGAACCCGGCCACCGGTCCGACTCGCTCGACCCGGGGGCTCGGGGGCTAGCCGGCTCGATAGCCACCCCGTCGCCTTACTTGGTGATTTCTGATAAAAGTCAGGATGCCGCCATCCCTCACTTCGCCCTAAAGCCACAGATCCAGCTTTGGTTGTCGGCTGGCAAGCACAACGGGCCAAAGCTCCTGTACGCTTCATACACTAAGTCAAAGGCCGCCGGGTAGATCGACCCGGCCCGCCACTCACCAAATGAACAGCCGCACGACCGGCTGCTCGCAACCGGCTTCGCCGGATTGCCGCCAGCCGGCCCAGTGGGTGTTTTGCTCGCGCTCAACGTTTCCAAAGACCCAAGTCCCGCACGTCCCTTTCAAAGAATCGAACTCCTTGTCACGGACCGGAGCCTCGGCCGTCTGACTCGCGAGGGGGGGGGGGAGGTTTGAGAAAGGAAAAAACACATGAAATCGGTCCGAAAAATAGAAGGAAAAAAAGCGAAGACACTCACGACATTTACACATAGATATTTACACAAAAGGCCCACGACCAGAGTTCATTACACCCTAAAAATACCCCAGTGGGTGGACCTGCTACTTAACAGATTCTACATAAAGTGTCTCAGGCATCTCCAGCGCCGCGTCGCGATGTCGACGGCTCTTCCCTGGCGGCCTCCGGGTTCGGTGAAACACCGGTGTCCTCCTCGGCATCCGTGTCGCCGTAGACGCCCGT
Source organism: Triticum aestivum (assembly GCF_018294505.1). NCBI lineage: Eukaryota > Viridiplantae > Streptophyta > Magnoliopsida > Poales > Poaceae > Triticum > Triticum aestivum. Next base: position 554,932,332 of record NC_057801.1, read on the forward strand.
CTCCTCCGAGCTCCCCTCCGGATCATGCAGAAGCAAGCCGTAGTCATCGCCATCCACGGCCCTGCCGTCTTCCGTCCGCTCCGGATGGAACTCGTCATGGAAGGCGAACTCGGCGATGTAGCTGGCTCGGGAGGCGATCCGGCCGGCCGTTCCTGCAGCAACTGCTCCGAGCCGGCCCGCTGGCCCATCAACGCGTCCAGCTGAAGATCCGGATGCCAAGACAGCGCAAACTGGAGCGCCATCTCAGCACCGGCACGAGCGGCGGAGACTCGCCACTCGCCAAGAAGGTCCAGACCCGTCTCCAGCCAGCACGCCAGGCACGTGAAGCTGCTCGGCATGACGGCGCCCGGCCAAAGGGCCGTTGTCGGTGTCAAAACCGGTGGATCTCGGGTAGGGGGTCCCGAACTGTGCGTCTAGGCGGATGGTAACAGGAGACAAGGGACACGATGTTTTATCCAGGTTCGGGCCCTCTTGATGGAGGTAAAACCCTACGTCCTACTTGATTAATATTGATGATGTGTGTTACAAGAGTAGATCTACCACGAGATCAAGGAGGCTAAACCCTAGAAGCTAGCCTATGGTATGATTGTTGTTCGTCCTATGGACTAAAGCCATCCAGTTTATATAGACACCGGAGAGGGATAGGGTTACACAGAGTCGGTTACAATGGTAGGAGATCTACATATCCGTATCGCCAAGCTTGCCTTCCACGCCAAGGAAAGTCCCATCCGGACACGAGACGAAGTCTTCAATCTTGTATCTTCATAGTCTTGGAGTCCGGCCGACGATGATAGTTCGGCTATCCGGACACCCCCTAGTCCGGAACTCCCTCAGTAGCCCCTGAACCAGGCTTCAATGACGACGAGTCTGGAGCACATGTTGTCTTTGGCATTGCAAGGCGGGTTCTTCCTCCGAATAATTTATAGAAGATTGTGAACACCAGGATAGTGTCCGGCTCTGCAAAAATAAATTCCACGTACCACTGTAGAGAGAATAATATTACACAAGTTCAATCTGCTGACGTATTTTGTGGCGTGACGTCATACCACTACCAAGCCTTTACTTGAATTGTTTTTATTGTACCACCTCATCGCGTTTAGCGAAGCGGTTTCCTTGGCACGTCTTGTCAAAGCAGAGATCGTGTTCCCCTTATTCCGGGATTCCCATAAATACGGACGTGGGTAACCCAACCGCGCCCGTTGCCACGCCCCCTCCATCGAAGGCGGGTTCCAAACGGTCACGGGGACGGCTCTTGGTATTCTTCCTCTTTATAATGAGACCAAGGCCCGTTCTTTTCCTTCAATCCTCTATCGAATCCGCCCCTCGCCCCGAGTTCCAACACCCAGGGCTCCAGATTCGGGTACCTTCGATCTTCGACAATGTCCGGCCCCGACCTATGAGGCCGGTGGATGCCCTCCTCCGTCACGAAAGAGGACGTGCTAAAGCTGAGAGACGGCAGGTACTTAACCTATGAGATTTCACATAGGCTGCCTGCCCGAGGGCAAGTTATTCCTACTCCCGAGCTTGGCGAGAGCGTCGTGTTCATGTCTCACCTCCGTCGGGGTTTAGGCTTCCCGACGGATCCCTTCGTGAGGGGGCTCATGTTTTACTATGGGCTGGAATTCCACGACTTGGCTCCGGAGTCCATCCTCTACATCTCATCATTCATTGTCGTCTGCGAAGCCTTCCTCCACACTACCCCTCACTTCGGCTTGTGGCTCAAAACCTTCAACGTGGAGCCGAAGATGATTGAGGGGCGTCAGGCAGAGTGTGGCGGGGCGGTTATAAGCAAGAGGGCCGATGCTCCATGGCCCGAAGGCTCTTTTCAGGAGGAGCTCGGCTTGTGGCAACAGGAGTGGTTCTATATCACTGCTCCCAGGGGCAGCAGGTAGAGGCCGCCGCCCGTCTTCTGCTCGGGCCCTCCACAACAGCTGACGTCATGGGTCAACAAGGGGCATGACTGGGGGCCGTCCAAAGAGGTACCCCTGTTGCAGGACTGGATTCGAGGCCTCCAAGAAAGGGAGATCAATCTGGTCATAGTGGTACAGGTTATGTTGATCCGGCGCCTACTGGCCTGCAAACGTCACCCCCTCCGCCTGTGGGAATTTAATCCGGAGGGGCCACGAGCTCTTCAACACTTCATGGGTTTGACACCCGCGGAGATGTACAAACTGTTCTTCGGATCGCAAGAGATGCGTCCGGAATTGACCGAGGATGCTGGCCTAAGCTGCAATCGCCCGGATACTCAAGTAAGTAGCCTCGTGTCCGGACACATCGTGCATTTATTTATCGTGGGTTTGCCTTTTAACCAGCTATCCCTTGGACAGGAGTGGATAGCGCAAGCAAAACTGATACGGTGTCCGGCACCCCTCCCTGAGACCACGCAGGATCCCGTGTTAATCAAAATGTTGGAGGTTGCACCTTCGGAGGAGGGCGAAAGGGGGCACAGGGGAACTACCACCTCTGCCAAGGAGGCTTTCGGTAAGGGAGAAATTGAGAGTCCCTCTTCCAGGGGGAGAAGAGGACCGCTTCCGAAGACCCGGAGGCCAAGGCCTCAAAGCGGGGAAAGAAATCTGTACCGGAAGGTCCTGTGCCGGGAAGAGCCCCGGCCGTACTGTCTCCTTGGAGGAATCAGCCCTCTAGCGAGCCGTAAGTAAAAAAGGGGGGATTTTGTAATAGTGGACACCCCTACTTAATTTCTAAGGGTAATCGAAGTTTTCACCTTGTAGTTCGGATCTCAGCCCATCTCAGCACAGCTCATCTTCGGGAGACCTTCGTCCGGAGATGATGGAGAGCGAAACGCCTCCATCTGCCGCCCTGTCGTGCGGGGTGAGCGACCCTGAGGTGTCTTCACGGATGGTCTCCCCAAGTCCGGCGGGGCCGGAGAGTTCGGCACCCATTGGAGTACGGCCGGTGGAGCTGCAGGATTTGCTCAAGAGGGCGTCTATGTCAGAAGATCACCGCACATTAATGAGTATGGTGATTGAGAGGATCTCGTCCGCCGAAAGTGGGTTGTGTGAGGCCGTCGGAAGTTTGCTGACGAGGTTTGAGGTACGCAAAAAATGACATACCTTTTGACAGTTTTGCACATGATGTGCGCCCTGTATAGATAGTAGCCCCTTAGACTTGGTATGCTGTCGAAAGCGACAGCGTGCCGAGGATCATAATCTCAGTTATAGATTGTCGCCTTTACTATGCAGGTGGCGGAACGTTCGATGGCTAGCCGGACTGATGGAGTTGCCGAGCTGAAGAGGCAACTCGACGTTGCGGATGCGGACATCTCGCTGGTCAATAAACGACTTGATGAGTCACAAGGCATGTGGTTCCTCCGTGGTCGCCTAGTAAGGGAGCTGACGCCCATTCCTTAAAATTTGTATGCTTGATGCAGATGGTGCTGCTGCTGTGGAAAACCTTCGAGCAGAGCTTGCTCGGGCCAAGGAGCAAGCTAGAAAAAGTGAGGCGGCTGCCTCGAAGGCAGCAGAAGAGCTAGAAGCCGAGAAGGCTGCTCACTGCCGAAGCAGGGAGGAGATGGCCGGAATGGCCGCGAAATTAAAAGATGCTACCGACCGCCAGGAGGTTCTTGAAAGAGAACACCGAGCGGAGCAAGAGGACCTGAAGAAGGCTGATGCCAAAGCCAAGGATGCCCGTAGTGCGATGCGGGCTATGAAGGAGGAACTGTGTCAGGTCAGAGACATTGTGGCTGGAAAGCCCTTTATGCTGCGTAGGAAGTTCACGGATCCGAAGTATGCTCAGCTGGGCCGATTGTGCGGTGCGGAGGATCCTTATCTGGATTTGGCAGCGAGTGCGGCGGACGCAGTCGTGCACTTCCGAAGCCAGGAGGATCACGAAATGGAAGAGCTTTTCTGGTCTCAATTCCATAGTCCAGAGCGTCCACTTCCATTGAGTGATCGGCTAGTTGAGTGGGCTGAGCTGAATAGATTGTCCGGACTTTCCATGACGGATATGGTCGCTCATCTGTGGCCGGAAAGGCCCAAGCCGAAGAGTTATTTTGGCTTGTTGCAGCAATTCCTTGGGGCGGTGCCGCATATCGGGGCGATGAAGCGGTCGGCATGCATAGAAGGTGCACGGATGGCTCTCACCCGTGTTAAGACATACTGGGCGGAGATGGATGCCACCGCTGTTGCATCCCGGGGTTCGGACGAAAGCCGATTCCCCACCAAGCACTATTTTGAGGAAGTCCTGCAGGGCGCTCGTTTAATAGAGTCGCAGTGCTCGAAAGATGTTATGTTTAAATGACATGTATGATTTCTGAGATCATGTTTAAATGCAATAGCTTTTTATACTTGTGCGTTCAAGTATTGAACTATCTCCTGTGTGGCCGTATGTGTATGTATAATCTGAAAGATGGCAGTCTTTGGCTTCAGCCCCCACGCACATGGTGCGGGGGTGTTTGCAAAAAGAAAAGCGAATTTTCACACTTAATCCAACGTCTTGGTCCTTTTAAGGAGGTGATAGCGTAGCAAACTAGGCAACCGGACTATAATGCTTTATCACTTTCTCTTAGCCATAGGAGCTCGAATGTGGGGCTACTTGTCACATCCCTAGTTCTGGTATGCTCGAGGCCAGCTAGTCATTTGTGCATCATGTTTAAATTCCATTTAAATTTGAAATGAGGTTTGTGAAACCCTCAAAATCATTTTTTGGAAATGACCCAAATAAAAATTGCTCCAAAAAGGTCCAAGAAAATGCTCATGTTGCTCTCTGAAATTATTGGACAAAGATAAAAATCAAACCAATATTTTTAAGAGCCCATAAGTATTTATTTTGGGCATTTGGAATTAATGCATAAATATTTGCATTGGATATATATTTGTTATATATATAATATATGTCCAAAAATTATGCCATTTGTTAAGGAGCTCTGGAATAATATAACTAGCTTCTATAAAAATTGGCATAAGAAAATAAAATGATTTAGTATTTTTATTAAACCAAACAAATGTCAAAAAATAGAAAAGAAAAATAAAAGGGAGAAGAGACTTACCTGGCGCTTACCTCCCTCTGCAGCCTGGCCTGGCCCAGTGGCCCAATAGGCCGGCCCAGCCAGCAGGCAGCCCAGCCCAACTGCCAGGAGCTTCTTCAAGCTCCTGCCAGTAGGAGCTGCTGCGTGGCCGTGCCACAGCCGGCCATGGCCACGTCTCCCCGCCACCTCCTACTTCTCCCCCTCGTCGCCTGGATCACCCGCGCGACGCCCCGCACGCCCCGCACCTCTCTCACTCTCTCTCGTCCTCCCTCCTCCCCTGGTTCTCTCTCCCCCGACCGTCCGAACGCGCCGTCGCCACCGCTCGCCGTAGCCGTAGCCACCGTGCCCCTCGAGAGCATCTGAGCCGTCCCCGAGCTCCGCGCCGTCGTCCTCGTCCTCTCCGTCAAGCCACGCAAGCCGGAGCGCCCCGTGGAGCCGTCACCGCCGTCGTCTTCATCATCGGTCGCCGGAGATCGTCTTCGCCACCCCGCCGTCTTCAGCGCGTCCCCGAGCTCGCCGACAAGCCCGTCGAGTCCGCTGTGAGCTTATGCTCCGTTCCCCTCTCCCCACTCCTCCGTTCTCGCGCCGTAGCCCCCTTTCCCCGCCATGGCCGTAGCTCCTCTCCGCCGTTCATGTCGCCGCCGTCGCCCTGGCCACCGCAGCCCGCAACCGAGCGCGTCACCGTGCTCCTCGTGCCACGAGGGTGCCGCAGAGCCCCTCGGGTGGCCTCCCCGTGCCCTCCAGCCTCTCTGCTGCTCGAGCCCGAGCTCCGGCCGCCGCCACTAGATCTGCTCCGGTGAGCTCCGGCCTCCCCGGCTCCTCCCCCCTGCCCCACTGGATGCGCGCGAGCACCAGCTCCTCGGAGATGGTCTTCGCCACCCGGATGGTCGCCGGAGCGACAATCCCGAGCCCTCCGCCGCGTTCGGCCTCGCTGGCGGCTCAACACCGGCGGGATTGACCGGGTCAACCCGGCTAACTACCCCCCTGTGACACTGACATGTGGGGCCCGGCCCTGCTAATTTTTAGTTTAAGATTAGCTTGACAATTAATTAACTCCGTTAATTAACCATGACACTGACGTATGGGTCCCACTGGTCAGGTTTGACCTGGACCTGGCCGTTGACTCGCTGACGTCACGCTGACGTCAGGCTGACGCAGTTATTCATTTTCTGGATTTAAAATTAATCAGGAAATTCTAGAAACTGATTTAAACTTCAAAAATTCATAGAAATTCAACCGTAGCTCAGATTGAAATAATTTATATATGAAAAATTATCAGAAAAATGCAATCGATCCATCTGTACCAGTTTCATGCATGACAAACCAGCCTAAACCTGCTGTATAGGTGAAAACATATGAATGGCGTTTATAAAGAGATACTTTGGAGTTGCATTTGAACTCTTGGTTCAAATGAACTTCAACCAAATGATTGCTAGCTGCATTAGCTCAAACAGCATCACATCTACATGCCATGATCATGCATCATATTGTTGCATATGTTTGTGTATTGATTGTCGACACCGTTCCTTCTCGATAGGTCCTGCTCCGGAGAGTGCTCCAGAGTACCTATGTGAGGAGCAGTGCCCCCTCTGTTGATCTACCAGGCAAGCAAACCCCCTTGTTCATTCCTATACAATCCTACTCTCTCGCTCCTGCTCTCAGTTATTGCATTAGGACAATAATGATTCATCTGCTACTTTGTGCTGCGGTAGTTGAACCCATTCCTCTGCATGACCTGTCATTGCCACAGTAAATAGTTGAAACCCACTAGCATGTGTAGGAGTTGATTGAGCCATGTTGTGTTCCTACCATGCTATGCCTTCTATTGCTTAAAGTGTGTCAGGTCTGATTCATTGGGAATGAATTGGAGTGCAGTGCTCTATGTTCTGATGCTGAGAGTTAAGTGTGTGAACATGATTTGGTAAAGGTAGTGGTGAGAGGCCATGTAGGAGTACATGGTGGGTTGTCTCACTGGAACCGTCCTTAAGCACTGAGTTCTATGTATGTTGTCCAATGACTCGATACTACCACACATTGGGATCCTTAATTGACTCTCTCGACTTATTAACCGACTTGATCTCTGTCCAGGAGTCACAACTAGTTTCTGGTGTTTGTAGGTAGTGCTATTTTTCTACCAAGTGGCACCCGGCAGGGTGGGCTTGGGACAGACTAGGCACACGTGGCCTGGTGTACCGAGTGGCACCCGGATGGTGGGCTCGGGAACCCTGCACAAATCGTTTGGGGCCGTGAGCGACACCCCGGCCGGATCTCCTTGCGGATGGAACCCGAATAGGCGATAAACCTGGGCTAGAGTCTTGTGTGGTTAGTTAGGTCGTGGCCGACACCCTCGCCAGGCTTCCGCTTGAAGGTTGCCGAGATACATGACGTGTACATGGCGGTAATTGGCGAGAGCGTGTGTGAAGTACACCCCTGCAGGGTTAACATGATCTATTCGAATAGCCGGGTCCGCGGTTATGGACTTCTTGGGTGCTTACATGGTACATAGACAACTTGAAGTGGATACTATAAAATGCTCAAGACAAGTGTGAGTGCTATGGATGGCCTTCTTGTAGGGAGACGGGAATGAATCCATAGTAGTGTATTGTGTGGTGACTAGTGGACTCGTGTGCGCCATATCACCTCAAAGAAGTTCTGGTAGTCGTAGAACAGGATAGCCACAGAGTCAAAGCTAGCTTGCTGCAACTAAACCCCACATTACCCTCTTGATACAAATGCATGTATGATAGGATCTGATGTAAGTCTTGCTGAGTACCTTTGTACTCATGTTGCTTTATTTATGTTTTTGCAGCGGAGACTTCGGTCTTACTAGTGTTCTCGTGGACTTTGACAAGTAGCTTGTACCTCAGCTACGATCTTGGTCGGATATTGTAGTTAGTTAGGCCCTTCAGCCTTTTTCATTTGTAGATGTCTGTACCCAGACATGTAATGCTTCCGCTTGTTGCTTGTATGCTCTGTATGATGGGTCTTGTGACCCCTGTTTGCAATAAATGCTATGATGGCTCTTTGAGCCTTATCTATATGAGTTGTTGAGTTATGCTGTGATGCCATGTTGTATAGCACATACTTGCATATTATGCGTACATGTAATGTGTATGGCTATGTGTGGGATCTGACTATCTAGTTGTTTATCCTTAGTAGCCTCTCTTACCGGGAAATGTCTCCTAGTGCTTCCACTGAGCCCTAGTAGCTTGCTACTGCTCCGGAACACTTAGGCTGGCCGGCATGTGTCCTTCTTCGTTCCTGTGTCTGTCCCTTCGGGGAAATGTCACGCGGTGTCTACCGGAGTCCTGTTAGCCTGCTACAGCCTGGTTTACCGGAGTCCTGCTAGCCTAGTTGCTACAGCCCGGATTCACTCGCTGATGACCGACACGTTCGTTGCTGGGTCATGTATGCCTGTCCCTGTAAGTTAGTGCCACTTTGGGTTCACGACTAGCCATGTCAGCCCGGGTTCTTTGTCATATGGATGCTAGCGACACTATCATATACGTGTGCCAAAAGGCGCAAACAGTCCCGGGCATGGTAAGGCGACACCCGTGGGAATACCGTGCATGAGGCCGCAAAGTGATATCAGGTGTTACATGCTAGATCGGTGTGGCATAGAATTGGGGTCCTGACACTACTATATAGCCCCTAGCGGCACCGCTCTTCTCCGAACTCGGGGCGCATATGTGCCTGACCGGGAAGCGGTCCTTTGTCAAAGCGGAGGAATTCTAAACATTCCAATGGTCGATCGAGTGGTTGACCAGTCTCTCGCTATATCATGATAGTCAATTTTTGGCTTTCTCTACTGAGGTGCTCGCCCGGCCGAACCGGGGCACAATCGTAGTAGTTCTCCTGGTGCCGCGTTAGCCGATGGAGCAAAACGTAAGGCAGCAAAACACAGGAGCCGGAGAAACCCAACACTTGACCAAAGACATGATTCGGAGCTGATGCATATAGGGCCTAACTCGAGACGCCGAACACTCCCTGAGGTGTTCGGTCTTTATGATACCGGGCAGAACAATGCCCTAAGCCCCTAGTGTCCAGGTACAGGCGGGAACTTCTGACGCGGCCGATGCCAAAACGCCAGCCTCCTCCTCGGCTATGGTAGGAAACCGGGGGATGTGTATCAACAAGAGACAGTAAGAAAGGTTTACGCAGGGTCTTAATCTGAAAAGAATCCTTGCAATGGGTCCCTTCTGCACGTCTGCGCCTGTGTCTCTGTTGTGCTGTATCCTGGACGGGTGTAGCACGTGCTTCATCTGTAAAAGAGAAGGACTTAGTTTCTAAGAAATATCGTGCAAAAGTTGTATTAAAATAAAGTATAATTTGGAAGATGAAGAAAGTTGAGCTTTGTTGGCTCTCATCATTTATACACACAGCCCCTTATAAAGGGGGTATGCGGCTGGGAAGCCCCTTGTTTATTTACGCCGGACTCGCCTAACCATGTCCGAGGTCTGAATGACCTGTTTTTACGGGCCTTGACCTGTAAGGTCGAATTAGTGTGTGGCTGTCAAGGCAGCCTCACGTTCTCCATGGTCGAGGAACACTCGGAGTTACTCTTTAATGAGATTATGCCGCGTGGACCGGGCATTGTAAGTGTAAGAGACGTGTAATGTGGTATTGCGTTAAAGCGGGCGAAAGCTTTGCGTCCCAGTAGTGCTCGAGGGCCACTGTGAAATGGTGCAATATGGAGAGTGAGATTTTCACGACGGAGGTTGTTGGATGATCCGAACACAACCTCTAGTGGTACAGAGCCTGTATAATTGGCTTAAAGGCCTGGTGTCACTCCTTTGAAGGAAGTGCTGCTATAGCGAATTTTGGTAGGGTCTATCCCCATTCTGCGGACGGTGTCTTGGTATGGCAGGTGCCGCGCTGTGTTTTCGTGTTATCACATGAAGTGAGTTCACTGTTTTGACTTCTAGTGGGAAAGTCTTCTGTTTTCCGGAGTGCTGCTTTTGGGGTTCGTCACTTTTTCTTGGTGTGTCGATCCCCTTGCGTTCGGTGTTAAGTTGGTCGGACTGCTTGAAGACCCAACAGTCTCTGTGGGTATGGTTTGCAGGCTTCCCGGAGGTACCATGTATTTGACATAGCCTATCCAAAATCTTGTTTAGGTTGGATAGCTCGTCACTATTGTCCTTGAGGGGCAGTGTTTTGTTGTTCGGCCGAGAGCTTTTGAATCCGGCGTTGACCGCCGTACTATTTGGGCCATTTTCCTTATTCCGGCGCTGATCTTTTCTGCGTCGTGATTTCCCATTTCCATCCCTGACTTTGGATGTACTCGGGTCGCTGGTGCTGCATCTAGCCAGCCAACTGTCTTCCCCCGCACACAAGCGGGTCATGAGGCTTGTTAGTGCGGCCATTGTTCTTGGTTTTTCCTGGCCGATGTGTCTGGTGAGCCATTCGTCTCGGACGTTGTGTTTAAAGGCTGCTAAGGCTTCTGTGTCTAGACAGTCGACTATTTGGTTCTTTCTAGTGAGGAACCTGTTCCAGAATTTGCATGCTGACTCTCCGGGCTGTTGAGTTATGTGACTTAAATCGTCTGCATCCGGAGGGCGGACATAAGTCCCCTGAAAATTTGCTCGAAACGCATCCTCGAGCTCTTCCCAACTTCCAATGGTATTTGCTGGGAGGCTTTTAAGCCAATGCCGAGCTGGCCCTTTGAGCTTGAGGGGTAGGTATTTTATGGCATGGAGATCGTCTCCTCTGGCCATATGTATGTGTAGGATATAATCCTCAATCCAGACTCCGGGGTCTGTTGTTCCGTCATATGCCTCTATGTTTACGGGTTTGAATCCCGCTGGAAATCCATGATCCAGTACCTCGTCGATGAAACATAGTGGGTGTGCGGCGCCCCTGTATTTGGGTGTCCCGTTGTCTTCAAATGCTCGGCGGGTTATGTTGCTTCCTGGAGTCTTCTTTTTTGGCCCATAGATAGACCTGGCCGGGTCATCCTTTTTCTGAGGATCTTTATGTTGATCGTGTGCCGGCTTGTGTGCGGCGCCCCTTGCTGTTCTTGGCCTGTCATCTGGTCGTCTATCTGGCCAGGCGGCTTCTTTCTTTTTTGACTGCCGGGGCTCTAAGGCCTCCTTGTCAAATTCGGGCAACAACTTGCGCTTCGGGTAGCTCTTTGTCTGGTGACTAGCGCCATATTTATCTGCAGTGTTGAGTACTTTGCTCCATCTCATTCTGAGTGCGTCCTCCGTTGTTTTGAGCTTCCACTTTTGCTTCTTCAAACTTCTTGCAGTGGCGACGAGCCTTTTATGAAGGTTCGTATGCTCTGGTGATGTGAGATCGTCTTCGCCGGGGATGGGTTGCTTGTCTAGTTCATCATGTTCGGATGGCTGCTTGGTGGCATGTGCGTCGTCCACTACTTCGCCCTGCTCTAGGGCCGGGTCCGTATGTGTGCCGTTTTATCGAGGCCGGTCTTCGGGAGGCGCTTGCGTCGCCGTTTTGGTTGTTTGTTGGGGGATTTGTCCTGCGCCACGTCCCATTTTTCCTCATTATCGCTTCCTTTTGGTGTATCCACCATGTATACATCATGAGTTGGGGAGGATTTCCAGTGCCCGGTGGGCGCTGGTTCTTGGTCGTCTCCGGCATCGTCGTCCATACAGTCGATGTCTTCGGAGTCGTAGTCTAGCATGTCGGTTAGATCGTCGACAGTGGCTACCAAGTGGGTGGTGGGTGGGCTTTGAATTTCTTCGTCGTCCGCATCCCAATCGTCCTGACCGCAGTCCGGCCAGGGCTCTCCTGATAACGAGAGATACTTTAGCGAACTCAAGATTTTGCTGAAAGGTGAGTGTTGAAAGATGTCTGCTGCAGTGAACTCCATGATCGGTGCCCAATCGGATTCGATCGGAGGGGGCGCGGGAGGTTCGGAGTCCGGCACCTCAGAGTCACGAGCTTCATGAGGGACAAGGTCATTGTTCGGCTCTATCACCGTAGAGGTTGCAGGCCCCGAGGCGGTGTCTAGCCATCCTTCCTCGATCTGCGCAGCCGGCTCCGAATTGAAGATCGGAGCGGGTTCGAGTGCGGCCTCCAGGGTACTGTCCGGCTGTAGAGCTAAATCACGCTCGCGTGACAGTGCGGCACGCTCGGCTGTGGCTCGAATCCATCGAGGATCAAGTCCCCGCGGATGTCAGCCGTGAAGTTCAAACTTCCAAATCTGACCTGACGGCCAGGGGCGTAGCTTTCAATCTGCTCCAGTTGGCCAAGCGAATTGGCCCGCAGTGCGAAGCCGCTGAATATGAAGATCTGTCCGGGGAGGAAGGTCTCACCCTGGACTGCGTCGTTGATTATGATCGAAGAAGCCATCGAGCCTATCGGTGACGACATAGAGGAACTCTCAATGAAAGCACCAATGTCGGTGTGAAAACCGGCGGATCTCGGGTAGGGGGTCCCGAACTATGCGTCTAGGCGGATGGTAACAAGAGACAAGGGACACGATGTTTTACCCAGATTTCGGCCCTCTTGGTGGAGGTAAAACCGTACGTCCTGCTTGATTAATATTGATGATGTGTGTTACAAGAGTAGATCTACCACGAGATAAAGGAGGCTAAACCCTAGAAGCTAGCCTATGGTATGATTGTTGTTCGTCCTACGGACTAAAGCCATCCGGTTTATATAGACACCGGAGAGGGCTAGGGTTACACAGAGTCGGTTACAATGGTAGGAGATCTACATATCTGTATTGCCAAGCTTACCTTCCACGCCAAGGAAAGTCCCATCCGGACACGGGAGGAAGTCTTCAATCTTGTATCTTCATAGTCTTGGAGTCCGGCCAACGATGATAGTTCGGCTATCCGGACACCCCTAGTCCGGAACTCCCTCAGCCATCGTCATTGTTGGATTTCGGGTTCCGGCTGACCCTTGAGGTTCGAACACCGGGGTGCACACGAAGATCTTTCCCCTACCAGCTCATGCATCAAACTCTTGCAAGGATCTAAGAAAGAAAGATGAACACACAAGGGACACAAGATTTATACTAGTTCAGGCCACCATTGTGGTGTAATACCATACTCCAGTGTGTGGTGTGGTGGATTGCCTCAGGGGCTGATGATGAACAGTACAAAGGGAGAACAACCTCGCGAGGGGCTGTTCTTGAGCTGGTGCGATGAACTTCTTGGGTGAGTTAAGTCGCCTCTCCCTCTCTGGCCGGTCTGTTCTCTAGATGCCTCTAGCTTGTGGTGGCTAGTCCTATTTATAGAGCGAGGCCCTGGGCCTCTTCCGAAATAATGAGCGGGAAGGCTGCCAACAATTGGCCATTTTGAAGGGGAACATCTAGTACACTTATCTTGACTAAAGTTGGTCTTCAGCTGCCAAAGGCTCTGACGATGACGCCGTCCTGGGCTCCACGATGACCTCCATCCTGCCGTTCTGCTGGTCTTGGTCTTGTTGCACCGAAACGGTAACCTTTGCCCGATGCCTTGGTCTGTGCTTGCCCCCTTTGGACTGAAGGGGAAACAAGGACACTACGCAGGCCGGTGCCCGCCTGGCCTCGATCGTCATGGCTTGCATCACGGGCTCCTTGGGAGGTACCTTGCCTTGATCTCTCTGCCTCCTCGCGAGCCTGCTTGGGGAGGCTGCTCCTGAGGAAGCTTCATGTCGTCCGCCCCGCGAGGCTTGGCCCCTCGCGAGGGTCTTGAGCTTGAGCTGATGAAGCTGGGCTGCATTGGGCCCCCACTTGAGCCACGCCACAGGCAGGCAAGTATGGGGACCCCCGTTCCTAGAATGCCGACAGTAGCCCCCGGGCCCAAGGTGCGCCCGGACTTGGCTTAGCAGAGAAGCGAAGGGGCAAGTGCGAAGGGCCACGGGCCCCAACAGCCTGCGGCCTTGGGCGCCGCGTGGCGATTGATTGGACGTGGGCGTCTCTGCTTCCCCATGACGCCTCGGTAACCGCATGACTTGACAAGTCCCTGCATGCAAAAACGGGTCATGATTACCTGCGATCGTGGGGGACGTCAGTTGGCCTCCTCCGGCTATAAGTAGGGAACGGCGCGAGCCATTCCAGTTCATCTCCCTCTGCTACTCCTCTTCTTCTTCATCTTCGCCATTGCTCGGTCTCACGCCGATGGCACCAATCCGCCGGTTCTCTGCAGAAGAGAAGGGAAAGGCCCCTCGAGAGGGTCCTGACCCGCTTCCACCAAAGAAGCGGCTAGTCCTCTGCCGCCGAGATGAGGGCACGCGGCAGGAGGCATCAAGGTACGAGCGGCCGGCACCGGGGTTCCTGCTGCCCTTGTACGCCCGCATTGAGGGCTCTGGAGAAGAGAGCACCGAGCGACACCGACAGTGTCGCCATCGACGCCGGCGGGTCACGACGGTGCGCGTCGTTCCTCCTGGAGTCCACGCCGAGGGCTCCTCTCGCGAGCTTGTGCTCCACGCCGCCATGCCTCCCCGATCTTGGATTCACCTTCCTCCCTCCTTCGCCTTCGAGATCCTGCCGAGGGGACCTCTTGAGCTCTAGCTGCAGCACGCTGACTGCAGCACCCCTGCGACCGAAGCAGAGGTCGAGGTTGTCGCTCCGGGCAAGGTCTACATGACCCATGGCTAGGGCGAAATCGCCCGGGTCTGCCAGATAGGGGACGCCCTCGTAATCCACCTCGACTACGATGGCGCCTCCTTGATGCTCTTCAAGGTCTTCGATGCGGAAGGAAGCCGACTGGAATGCTACCCCGAGAAAGGCGGTTCGGGAATCGTCGTGGCGAGGAAAAGGCCCGCCAATCGCTTCCTCAGCAGCTCCTCTGGCGGCAGCGGAGGTGCCGGAGGGTCCAGCGACTCCGCCGAGCTTCACGCGACTCCGGAGACTAGCGACGACAGCTACGAGCCCCCGAGCTCGCGTCGCGCTTGGAGCAGGGCGGGCTCGTCAGGCCGCCGATGCCACTGATCTGGATGGGGTTGGCGCCAGTGCCTGACGGCCCACTGTTGATGATGGCGTCACCCGCAAAGGCGCGCGTAGTTAGCGCTCCTTAGGATTAGCACCTTTTGTTCCCTGCGGGAAATCGAAGTACCACCCCGTGGGGGTATGTAAGGCGCTGGCCATGTCTTTTGTGAATATTATATCCTCATGACGAATCAATGCGAGATGCTTGTCCTGTCCGTACTTGGCTCCCCCTTTCTTTCCTCACAAGGGCTTGGTGCTCTACGCTGACAGGTCTCGGTTCCCAGGCAGGCTTCAGCCGTCGCTGGTATGCCAGGTCGCGATGACATGGTCAAGGCCAGGAGGTGAGCGGCCCAAGGTTCAGTAAGAGCCCATGAGTCCACTCTTCTGGACTTAAGGGTTTTGTAGGGAGGACTATAAGCAGGAAAAAGAATCATGGGCAACAGAGCAAAATAAAATGGGGATTGCAGTAGAAAGTGCCAAACTGGACTAGAGAGCAAAAGAGGATGATTTGTTCAACTTTTTCAAAGAACATTAGTGGGTTTTTGCACAAAGATGAATAATATACTCCTACTAACATCCCCTAATTTTGGTGGAAGTTTTAAAGAAATATTTAAATAGGTTGTAGTGCAAAAGTGCAATTGGACCAGATTTGAAAACATGGAAAGCTCAAAATCTCCAAATGACGAAGGATATTTTTGCATAAAAGTGATTTAGGGACATCATATGTCATCCCCAAATTTTGGTGGGATTTTTAAATGAATTTATCAAAGGGTTGCAGTGCAAATGGGACCCTAAAACTTATGAAAAACCATTTTGGAGAGATAAAGCTCAGGGAAAAATAATTATATAAAATAATCCCACTGATGAAAGAAATGTTTCTTGGGAGGGTATACAAGTCCAATAAATTATTTGGAAAGTTTTCACTTGGGGTTAAAAACTCCACAATATCAAAGAAAAGAGAGGTTCTAAAATCAAAAGATAAACCCAAAAAATAAAATTTTAATTTCCTGGCAAAATTTTAATAAACAAAACATGGTTAAATTTTTGGGGTGTTACAACACTATCCCCCTTAAGAAAATCTCGTCCTCGAGATTTGCTAAGGGTTGTTTAAATAAAATATTATTTCTATTAGCTAAAACCAAAAGGTTTACTCATAGCGCAAACTTTGAGTCGTCGGGGTTGGCAGCTACGCCCGGGTTAAAAATGCAATCGCACACCAACATACTTATGCGTGGCTACTATTTAAAATAGGGGCGCACGAGCAAACAACAATTAATTACGGTGATACAGGATCACATAGTTACAGGGTGTGGACATATTAAGACTCGGTACTACTCGAGTGATTTAGTCTACCTCGTTTATATCTAAGCTGGCGTGCCTTGTGGATGTCGAGGCTTCTCCATGGGTTTCACCGTCGGGATTTGCTGGAGGGGGTTGAGGGGCTGCAGGGTAGGGGTAGCGATGATGACCATCCCGGGGATTGTTGGTCACAATCCCGTTGGAGCGTGTTCCCAAAAAGCGACGAAGCACTTCTGGGGACATCAAAGTATTTTGGTCGATGACTGGGGCAGACCTCAAGGACTCGATCGGTTGTTCGAACAACACGACTGGGTTGTCGGCGTCGGGCTCATCTTCTCCTCTTGCCGGGGCTTGGAGTATCAGTTCTCCATGTGCTGCGATCAGATCAAGAGTGATTTGATCGAACAGATCCTCTAGTGCACTTACATAGCGCACTAGATGCAACAACATGGGATCTGTCTCGTGATCTCTGTTGGCAACCTGGGGTGGCCTATCATACCTGTCATGACTGGGGTAGTAGTAGAACGAGCGACAGCTAACTCTGGGCGAAAAGTGTCGGAGTTGAACTATCGCCTCTCGAGCAGCTAGTTGGATGGCTTGTGGCTCAAAGGAAGTTGTCCTTCCGGTGAACCTGTAGGGGTGTTCTGGAGATAGACCCCTACCATAGACGTGCACGGTGGCCCAGAATTGACGGCCCTCACCGCTCATGGGTCCTTGGTACACAACATATTCTGGGGGCTCTTCTAATGCAAAGGCATGGCGGGTGAGGTTTGCTAGCACGGTCACAAAACCTCCAAGGTTGGTTGCTGTGGTCTCATTGTGAACAATGGGGCCAGGCATTATAGCTTGGTTTGGGAAAGAAGCTGTGTTGTGCTGTGTTGAGGCTAGCGTGCCCTTTTTATAGAAAAAGGGGACGGAGTCTTCCTTCGCACGCTTGCGGATGAGACAATTTAGGTGTTGGTCGCTGGCGCGTGATCGATAGGCTAGGATGATAGGTTGGGCACCGACTGCCAAAAATGTCGGGGTCATAGTGTGGCTATCTTGCACAAGAAGCTTGGCCGGGGTTAGGTTAAGGTTTGGTGGGTTGGTTAATCTAGGTTTTTCGACCTGGCTAAGATAGGATTAGCCAATGGTCAGCCTGGCACTGATACCAAGTTTGTCAGGACCGGATTTTTGGGATATTAATTTCCAGAAAATGGTCCTTGTGCTCACCAGCCCTAGGATTACTGTTAGCTGATGAGACACTAACTTGATACAGAAGCTCCAAGCTAAATACATAATATGTAGTACAAGACCATTCTGGCCTATGAGTACACCAAATGGTTTCTAGTGGTTGATGGCGGAAGCGGTTTGTGGTTCATCAGTGGCCATGGGACTCCATTTCCCACAGGAACAGCTGACCAGGTTAACTCCTATCTTCACGAGGCTGTTGTCACCATTGCGTGGGTTCCGGAGCTGACATCGCAACGCTCCTCTCCAAGCAAGAAATCTGGCCAAGACAATAGCCAGGGACAAGCCAGTGAGTACTTTGAATGTACTCGCAAACATTATGAACACAGGTATAACATAACAAATGATAATCATGCACTGAAATATTCTATGATCACAATGCCAGTCATAAAATAAAAATCCATGGTGTACATAAACAAGTTATTCATATAAACATGACTATGCAATCAGAGAGTAGGAATAGAATGCACTGATCGGGTGCCTGTAGCGACGCCTCGAAAGGACAATAACGTAAAGCATGCCTCAGTCGGGCATCTGAGCGACACCACATAAAGGGCTTATAAAGTAAATAAATAACAGCATGCCACAGTCGGGTGTCTGAGCGACACCACATAAAGGGCTTATAAAGTAAATAAATAACAGCATGCCACAGTCGGGCGTCTGAGAGACACCACATAAAGGGCTTATAAGTGAAACAAGTAACGAACATGCCACCGTCGGGCGTCTGTGCGACATCACATAAAGGGCTTATAAAGTAAAATAATTAACAAGCAGGCCACAGTCAGGCGTCTAAGCGACACCACATAAAGGGCTTAGAAGAAAATAATCACAGTGAATATCCAGGAGGTAGAACCGTCCCAGGGATACTCAATAATTCAAATAATATAAAAGGTTAGTCCATAATAATAATAATCATAATCATCATAAGTCACAAGTCATGATCCATATTCTGGTTTAGCGGTTTCTCCTCCGAAGACCGACACTAAGACCGACAGTTGACCCATCTGAGACTGTAGTCCTTAACCATGGACCCGGCTATTCGAATAGATATGACCTCTGCAGAGGGTGTACTCTTTACCCACGAGTAACGGATTCCTTTAGTCCATCGGGACTAATTCCATTTACGGTCTTTTAATTGAAAACACACCTGACCCACACACACCAGCTTAACTTACCAGTGTCTGGAATCACCCACGACACTTTTCAAGTAAAACTCTAAGTGGGGAGGCTACAACCTCGATTAACATGGGATCAAATTTATACCGCACGCTACTAAGGGGTGCCCCCCTCTCGGTCCCAACCAGAAACACCCATGCCCCTGAACCAGGTGGCCTGCCTACCGGATGCAGCCGGTATCTTCTACCATGGCCTCTTTGTATGGTGTATGCCAAGAAAGGGGTTGACATTTACTGAACTGCACCCTACCTGTGGTAGGGACAAGTGGTAGTACGAAACAAGTATGGGGGTTACTGGAACAAGACTCGATCTATGGTCGACTCAGGAGGTTTAAATATTCCCTACATGATTAGCATAACAAATATATTTCATCCAACAGACAAAATCAACACTCATCATACCCCATCATGCCATACCGGACACACTCGTCTCGACGAGGAACTAGGGACAAGCTCTTGTTAACCCAAGACACAGACTTTCCCGGCTTCCTTCCGGTAGGCACGAAAGGCATACGAGGATGATCACTATCACAAGCATGTCCATTTCCAACAGCAAAGAATCTTCATTATGCACTCATGCGTATGATTGTATCATCACATAAAATATCGAATGCTCCATGTCAAAGTGGTGTGATAACCGTATCAAACAACACACGATAATATTATGCCGGGGTCAGAATGCTTGCCTTCAAGAGTATGCAAGTGGGGGTTGCATTTTGAAAGTTGCCTTCTTCTTCAAAATCCTATTTTTTGAAAATATTCAAATTAACACAAACTTTAAAAATAGTACACAAAGTTTTCCTAATTATTTTTGAAATAAATCTTAAAATAAACTAGGTGAAATTTGAGAGAGGTAGGAAAAAGAATCAATTCATTTGGAGTTATATTAAAAAAATTATAGCCAGTCAAAGTTTAGTCAAATTTCTTTTTTTAAATAAAACAGAAAAAAACGTTTCGAATAGATACACGTCGGAGATGTACTTTGAGATTACGCCTCCACTTACGCCAGGGTGGACCGGCGCTGGGTCACTGATAGTGGGTCCATGGGGCCCACTAGTCAGGTTTGACCAGTCGCCCCTGCCTCCCTCCTCCTCTGTCCGAGCAGAGGCGGGGCTCCGGCGATCTACGCCGGCGAACGGCGGCTCCTCGCGGGATCCCGAGGGCAGGGATGGATCTGCCAGTCTAGGGCGGTCCTCCCGGTGGTCGAGGGGGTGGCGGGGATGGAGGGAGTCACCGGCGGCGAGCTTCGCGGCCGACGGCGGCTTCTGGAGAGTTGGGGCTTCATGCTATGGTGGTTCCCGAGCGAGTTTGAGAGGCTGGGCAGCTCCTGCACAGTCGAGGGGACTCGGGTGGTGGTGCTGGATGGACGGGGCAGGGCCTGCTCGCGGCGAACGGAGCCGGAGCGTGGCAGCGGCTGAACCTGCCGGAGATGGGGAAGAAGGCTTCCCGCCATCGCTTGCTGGCCGTGGGGGCTTTGGTGGAGTGGCTTGAGGTCGCCTGGGTGCCTGGTCGAGCTCGGGGTCCCTTCTATAGCGCTATTAGGTCGGTTCCGACGACGACCGTGGATAGGATCGACGGCGAACCGCCATTCTGTAGCTGCAGGGCGACGTGGCGATGGCCGGTGGGGTCTAGCAGGGCGAGGGGATGAGGTCGAGCTGTTCAAGGCGAGCTGGCTTGTGGCTGTGGCTTGGGCGGTGCCGTCTAGGGCAGGGGCCTACTGTGGCCGGCCGCTTGCCGTCGTGGCCGACCTGACAGTGGTGCTGTCGGGCTCCAGGGGTGGCTCTGCGGTGAGGGAGGGGGCGGGCATGCTGGCTGTGAGTGGGCAAGGGCCAGCACGAGCGCGGGGAGGCGGCAGTGAGACGCGGCGGCTCGGTGCGCGCGCGTGCAAAACGTGCGCTCTGGCGCGCCCAGAGCACGCACGCTGCGTGTTCGGCAAAATGCCACGACATGCCAGAGGGCTCCAAATCACATGAGGTTTAGCAGGTCTAGGTCAGGGTCATCTAGGAGCTTAGTGGACAAGCTGGTTAGGACATTAGGCCAACTTCATAATGCAAGTCCATAAGCATGCCAAAACTGGCCATGCTCCTAACCCGTTCGATGAAATGCCAAGTGCATCTAAGCATCTCTTGGGGTGGCCAAAAACTCCAGACCAGTGTCTCTTTAGGTGTAGGTGATGGTGGCAAGGTTAGTTGGTCAAGACTAGAAACTTGATAGTGCAAGTTTTTGAGAAAACCAGTTCTGGACAGAAACTAAAAGCTATCATTCCATGGACCAACAACACTCCAATGGGTCCACTCTTCTGGACTTAAGGGTTTTGTAGGGAGGACTATAAGCGGGAAAAAGAATCATGGGCAACAGAGCAAAATAAAATGGGGTTGCAGTAGAAAGTGCCAAACTGGACCAGAGAGCAAAAGAGGATGATTTGCTTAAATTTTTCAAAGAACATTAGTGGGTTTTTGCACAAAGATGAATAATATACTCATTCTAACATCCCCTAATTTTGGTGGAAGTTTTAAAGAAATATTTAAATAGGTTGTAGTGCAAAAGTGCAATTGGACCAGATTTGAAAACTTGGGGTAAAGCTCAAAATCTCCAAATGACTGAAGGATATTTTTGCATAAAAGTGATTTAGGGACATCATATGTCATCCCCAAATTTTGGTGGGATTTTTAAATGAATTTATCAAAGGGTTGCAGTGCAAATGGGACCCTAAAACTTATGAAAACCCATTTTGGAGAGATAAATCTCAGGGAAAAATAATTATATAAAATAATCCCACTGACGAAAGAAATGTTTCTTGGGAGGGTATACAAGTCCAATAAATTTTTTGGAAAGTTTTCACTTGGGGTTAAAAACTCCACAATACCAAAGAAAAGAGAGGTTCTGAAA
Organism: Triticum aestivum; assembly: GCF_018294505.1. NCBI lineage: Eukaryota > Viridiplantae > Streptophyta > Magnoliopsida > Poales > Poaceae > Triticum > Triticum aestivum. The sequence continues at coordinate 554,953,789 of NC_057801.1, forward strand.
TGAAAAGATAAACCCAAAAAATAAAGGACGCGTCTAGCTGGCAATCGAGTGCCCCGTAGGGATTCCTGGCAACCTGCCCTATTAGGAAAGTTTTGGTCCCCATGCAAAAGTGGAAAAGTTATAGCTGCGATCATGCCCTGTGCGTTCCACCTGTGGTTCCATTCGGGTTCTGCTACCCCACCCGTGGTTCCATCTGCTGTAACTCCTTCCTGCAATAGCATGCGACAAACAAGTTAGAAATGCGTCAGGTGCATTTAATTTCATGCCAAAATAAATTCAAAAAGCTGCAACTTTTAAACCGAGCGTCGAAATTAATTTTCGTTTTCACCATTTGGTTTCTCGTAGCAATATCTTCAAAACAAGGTCTCATATGGGTATGTTTTGATGAACTTTTTTTTCAAGCAACTTTGCAGCCATATGGGGCAACTTCGGTGCCACAGAAAGCAACTCTGCAGTAGATTGCCTATCGCGATTACATATTTATCCCATTTCTTCGAAGTTGGCTATCGGTTCTATAGGAAGCAACTCAAGTGCTATATGGGACAACTTTGATGCTACATGAAAAAACTTAGAAGTAGATTGACTATCACGATTACATATCTACCCCCCAAAGTACTCCTAAATTGGCTGCCACAACTAGAAGAATCAACTTTAGCGTTATATGGTGCAACTTTTCTATCGCCTAATATCACCTATGCTTCCCTCTAAAAGTTGGAGACCATGACTGCCAAGTTGCCTAACGTCATTTCTCAAGTTGCAAAATATCATCTCTAAAGTTGGCTAACATGACTAGAAAGTATCATAACATTATCCTAACTTGCCTCGGAGTACTTTCTAGTACTATAAGTAACTTAGCTTTAGAGGTAGAAAAAACTTAGAAACAATGTTGGGCAAGTTTCATAGTGTGGCAGGCAACTAATTAGTGATGGCACAGAACTAAGTATCATTGGTACAGGCAGCTAGTTAGCAATGTCAAGCAACTTATCGGTCATAAAATAGGTGACTAAAAATCACAATGGGAGACTACTAAGGATCAACACTAGGTACTTTGTACTATTGTAGACAAAGTTAGACAAATTCATTAGCACACACTATGTAATGAACTTGCTTATGTGTACCATTAAAGTTGCCTCCCTTAGCAAGAAAGTTGCTTTCAAAGTTTCGTAAAGTTGCCACACCCAGGCAGATTCACCTCTTCCCCCAAACAACAAAAATGGTGTGAAGTTGCCAATCCCCCAACAACGTACCACTTGTGGTAGACAACTAATGGTTTTCATTTAGAGAACTTTGCTTCTATCCACCTAGACAACAAAACTGGTGTGAAGTTTGTTGCCAAACAATAGGTCTTTTTATCCTAGATAACTAGTGGGCTTTTTAGCGAAAGATTTTTATTTAGGCAACTTTGCCTTTGACCGTGACATCAGACTAGAGGCGATGGGGTGGAAGCCGAGGAGCAAGAAGTTGTTGAAGATGACAACGTGGACGGGTCTTGTGCCAGACAACGAACGGGTGTTGATTATGTTACAACCAAAATGGTTTGCTTGTTTGGTGAACCAAAATGAAAAGTTGTTTCAGTGTATCAAATTGATGAAAAAAAATCTATGAAACTTTGCTGATTTAGTAACTTCCAATTATAAATCAATTTGCCTCTAAAATGTATCTCTGGGCAACTCACGCCAGCCTCTCTAGAAACTAACTTCTATGGTTTGGGCAAGTTTTGGGCGAAATAAACCAAGTACTCTCGGGAGAGGATCTTTGGGCAACTCACTTCAGTATCTCTAGCAACTAACAATCATGCATTGGGCAAGTTTTGGACACTTTCTGCTCAAATTGTCGACGATTATAGCCCCCGCACCGCCACACTGCAAACCACCCCTGCATTCAAAAAACATCGATTCACCCAAAAAATCTAAGACCCCACGCACCCCTCTTCAACCTCCCTATCCCTACCTCTATCGCACAGAATTGTAGATGTGGGTGAAAACACAGACTTTGGGGGTCAATTTCGTGATACTTGCCAACGATTTTCGGCCCAATTCCTCGACCATTGGCGACAACACTTTCCTGGCTCTAGATCCTCTCAGCTAGGTGATCACGGTGCATAGACAACACTGCCCCCTCGAATGTCATCCTGTTTCGCTTGGGCCAAGCAACTCGTATGCTAACTTATGGCAACTGTCGACACCAAATAAAAACCTCAAACAAATCATATTGAGGAAATCTAGTTTCGGCAAATCAATTAGCATGGTTCAGGAAACTCGTATGCAAACTTCTGGTAACTGTCCACACCAAAAAAACTCGAGAAAAATCGTACTGAGGAAGTATGGTTTTGACAACTCAATTAGCAGGGGTAGGAACTCCTACTCAATCTCATGGCATCTCCTATAAAAAAACTCCCCCACCTCCTCTCTGGTTTACATGGGGTAGGCAACTCAATATCAATCTTGAAGCAACTTCACATCAATCTCGAAGGAACTCACAGATCTGGCAAAAACCTAATACAACCACTGATTAGCGTGAAGACTCGCCCCTCGCTCCTGAAATTACACACCACAGATCTAACAACTCCGACCCGGATCCCATCTCTAGTCTCTACGCGCATGATCCCCTCCTCCCTCCCGGCGCCCATGAAAAATCCCCGACCCCCTCCCCAGGATGCAATGAGCTAGAGGAACCTCGTTGGAGAAGAAACGGGAACGCAAAAAATGGCAAGAGGAACGAGTTCTGTACCTTGGGATTTCTGCAGCGAGTCCCCTCTTTACTCGCCGGAAACGCAACATCACCGTGACAGAGCGCACCCCACTACGCCCCCGCGCGCACTCCATCGCAGCATCTCGCACCTCCGTTATAGAACCGCCGCTAGCACCCACGGCCTGTGAGCTTCAGCAATAAGCCGCCAATCCCCGTAATAGCCAATGTCAGTCGCGTTCGTGTGAAGCAAAAATGGAGCAGGAGGAAAAAACCATGCGTGCGTGGAGGGTGTGTTTCGCTTACCTAGCGATTTTGACCAGCGAACAGCCTCCTCGCTTGCCGGAACTCGTAGTGTCGCTAGCGACCTTCACCCCGATCCTTCGCTCCTCTTGTGGTGCTCTATCGCCGCGCGCGTGCTCCTCCATCACCACCAGCACCACCGAACTCCGGCAACCCGCGCCCTTCAATTTCCGCCATGAATTGGATTTGGCATGGTGATGGACCTTGTGGATTTGGGCAGCGACGACCTGCGGTGGATTTGGGTCGAGATGGAGATAGCCTGCGCTGGATTGGGGGAATTCAGCGGTGCCTCTGGCTTCCAAAACTATGGCAGCAAGAGACGTGGGTAGTGGTGGGGCCTCCAGGCTGTAATGTGGTCGGACTTTTTTTTGAATGTTTAATGCCCAATGACTCGCACGAGTGGTTCCCTCCCAATAAAAAATTTCTTGGAGTTGCGATCGTGCGTGCAGGGTTCGATCCGATGGCTGTCGCGGTGAGTGCTCGATCACGTCAACGAGCACGCATGCACTTTTTAGCATTTGGGAAAAATAAAATTTTAATTTCCTGGCAAAATTTTAATAAACAAAACATGGTTAAATTTTTGGGGTCTTACACAAGGTAGAGGGAAAGGGGAGAGGAGATGCAAGCGGGCAGGGCAAAGAACGCTTGTGTGTTTGTTTTTACTTGAGGGTCAGGTGTGACGTGGGCATGAGCAGTGGCATTTTGAGTGTAATATAGGTAGACAACAGAGTCATTTCACTATTCCCCTTCCCTTCAATTTTTAGTGAGCTTCTACCCTAAACACCCCCTCTAAAGCAAAATAAGTTAAGCCCAAGCCCATAACTCAAAAATGACTTATCTACATCTTTTATGGCTTATTTTGACAATAAGCTCTGAAAAGGCGGAATAGAACTCGCCCTTAACCTGCAATTCAATTGTGAGTGCAATGATGAATCTCTCCTGCCTGCTATAGTGTACATTTAGGCATCATCATACATGGCATAACCTAATACATGTGCATTTCATTATAGAATCTGAAATATGCAATGTTTATGTTAGTTCATATGTTGGACATGATGTTTAAATGCCCCTTAAATATTGTCAGTCAAGTGATGGACTTTAAGCCTCCTTCTATGCTTCTTTTCTTGATATGTAATATTTGCTCACACATCTGTTCAATTGCTTGTTTGTATCAGCCAACCATACTAGGACTGTTTGCTTTGATTACTTGATGTTCTTGACCTAACAGAGCTTGTCAATGATTTAAACACTAAGGGCTGCTGTAGTGGGGGCTTGTATACTCGTAGTTGACATAAAGCTGTACACTAAAGTAGGCTCTCCAAGAGTACCTGGAGAACCAATTCGAAGGTATGCCTTGTTTTTACATAGCGCACACATAGTAAATGCTCATTTCATTGTGTGCAAGAGATGTGGCATGTTTCATTACATGGTGTTGTTTTGTTATAATATCATCCTTTTTTGTTGTTCACAGACTGGAAAGTATGCATATTATGCTCATTTCGGTGTGTGCAAGAGATGTGGTATGTTTCATTATGTGGTGTTGTTTTGTTATAATATCATCCTTTTTGGTTGTGCACAGACTGGAAAGTATGCATATTTATCTTCAAAGGAGACCAGTAGCTAGTTTGTGTCACCTTGAAGAGGGGGTGCAATGAAGGTAAGATTGATGATTTCCAAGTACAAGATGTTAGTAAGGAGCCTTGCAAAAGAAGAATGAGCATCGCTGAGCTTGTTCAACCCGTTAAGGTAAGTCACACTGTATTACAATTACCAGGACATCCTATTTGTCTGACATTGTGCTTGCGTAGGGTTCTTCACCCGTAACCTAGTCATTGGGCCATTGATTAAAAACCCCTCCACTCACTACTATATGATGTTCTAATTTTTTTGTAAGTCATATGTATGTAAACACATTTTAATGTGTCTGTTCACTCATTACGGATGTAGTCTATTTTTCAATATCTAAAACATCTTATAGTAGTGAACAGTGTGAAACTGCTTCCTACCATGGTAGAGTTGTCGATGTCATAAATGTCATAACCAAATGCATATTCACATCATCAGCCTCCCTATCATTACTAGGATATTGGTTACATACTAGTCGAGATACTAAATAGGGGGCAAACAATATTACATTACTTGTTCCTTTATATAGTAAATGTAGCTAGGCCATGGATGTTATTGAGGCATGCATGTCTGCCAACTCAATAGTTCAATTGCTTGTTTGTTTCATGCATAGTTAAATTGCACTTTTCAATTGCTTTATTTGTCCTCAGTTAATGAGATGCCCAAACAATGATGCCTAATGTTGGGTACTTGTATAACTATTAGTTGACATAAATAAAGGCCTTACCATTTAATTACTCTGGTGAAGTGTGCCTAAAGCTTTGAAGTCTATTAACCAACTATTACTCCACGGGGCTCACAATCTAGTTTATACTAGGCTAATGATTGCATAGTCTTGCTTGCTGTAGTAGGTTTGTACGAATCCCTTTGTTGTTCATTATGCTCCCTAAGACTTTAATTGAGCTACAGAATGGCCAAATGCTTGCTTATACGCAATGTGCTGTCTAAATTTGTAACCTGTCTGTGTTTTGGATTTGCCCCAACATCATGCTCCTCTGGTGAGCTAAGAGAGATTTTTGTATGCGGGCTGCACAGACTACCATTTTTATAATTTTTAAAATATCACCTACTTATGCTTCATCACGTGTACCATTATAGTTAGTCCTGTTTTGCCATGTACAAAATAGTTTGTCTTGCTCGATTCACTGTTGTAACTATATTTTTGCCCTAGTCATGTGTACTTATAGAAACATTTCAGGATGAAGTGACATCAACACAAAGATCTGCGAGCAGTGCGGCATGGTCGTTACCAAATGATTACAAATTGGAATTGGAATGTGCTGATGTTCTCGAGCATCAACTAGAGGTGGCAAGACAACGTGTACATGATTCTGAATGAGCAATCAACAAGTTGAGACTGGACTTGCAGGTATTAGATGCAAGAGTCAACAAAATGAAACGAGAGACCAAGGTAACCGTGAAGGAATGGGAGATTTTGTAGACTGAAATTTGTGCTATCTGAATCCGGCCAATCCTGTTTTCTGAAGAAATTATAGTTCAAATTGTAAGTTCTGTTGATGCGCGTCCATGATGTATTAGCTGTATTTGCCCAGTGTATGTAATTTGTTGTTTGTGTATGCTTTATTATCACAGGTGCCGAACCATAATGCTAAGTGGGTATAATCAGCTGTAATTTCTTTATTGTATAGTGTAGGATTATTCTACGTTTCTATGACTTAGTCTCTTTAATGTATAGTGTATGTTTTTAGAGATGATAGTATAGAGTAGGATAATTCTTTGAATATGCTATATTGTTCAAACGGGGCCAACTCGCCCAAACGTTGTAGTGACCATGGCCCTCCACAGGCCGTATGATCCATGGGCCATGTACGGGATGTACGATCATGGCCATGTACTGGCCGTACGATCCATGGGCCTTCTACGGGCCGTCCGATCCGCGGGCCTTCTATGGGCCATCGGATCCATGGCCCTTCTACGGGGATATAATCATTTCGCCAAACATGGGTCATACTATTCATGGACCAATAACGGTCCGCCATATGGGCAGTAAATGGGCTAGAGTGGAAGTCGTCTGTTTTATGGCCCGACCATAACGGGCCGTAAGTAGGCCGTATTTGATGACGCTATGAAAACAACCCAATGAGTTAACGGGCCACAAACAGGCTGACTGTAACCACGGGCTGAATTTGGCCCACAAGCGGGAAAGGCCAGTAACGGATCATAAGTAATCGAATTCTGGAAATGAGCCCAAGAATAAATGGGCCCTTAGAAGGCCGAAAGTTAACACGGGATGGAAACGGCCGACAGAATAATGGGCCATTAATGGGTATAAAGCGATACACTGTTCAGTATGGGCCAGTTTCTTCTCTGGCCTTTAGTGGGCCCAGAGTTACAAAGGGCCTCCTATGGGCTGAAAGACGTCATGGGCCATACATGGGCCGGAACTTACAACCATCTAGAATCATATTGGATGGCCCAGATGACGCTACTGGACCAAATTTCGGTAGGCCGTAACGGGCCGTGACTTCGCTGGCTGTAAATGGGTTGTATGCAAACAGGCCGTTAACAGGCTTTCCGTGTGCCGGCCAGCTACGTTTTGACCAAGTAAAATGGGGCGACCTTTTCACCAGAATGGGCCTCTGTTGGGCCGTGCCACGTGTTGATGTATCATAGGCGCCTTCGGTCCAATGAGTGGATGACATCTGTCCCAACGGTGAGCCGACACGTGGTTCCTCTGGCCAATGAGAAATTTACACGTGGAAAATCCCCATTGGTCTTGGCTGTTAGCGGGTTATCAGATCCAAAACCGGACCCAATAGCTTAACAACAACCCGTTACGGTGGATGCCACGTGTCGGTCACCCTTGACGAAAGCACTTCTATGACACATGATTTATCGTCATGGAAGTGGGCACTTCCGTGATGATAATTTTGGTAATGTCATGGAACACTTCTACGACAGCACAGGTATGACTATCTTGATTCTGTCATAAAATTTTCACGGATGTACATGCATGACAGAAAACGTGACCTACTATGACAAACACATATCATCACGGAAGTGTATTTTTTCGTAGTGATATGATATAAACCAAATCTTTTTTCCTTGATGGAAACAATACAATACGTGCCTCACTACCCCTAGTGTCATTGGGTGAGGACACCGCAAGGTTGAACCCAAAACTAAGCACCTCTCCCATTGCAAGAACTGCCAATCTAGTTGGCCAAACCAAACCAATAATTCTAAGAGAAATACAGAGATACCAAATCATGCACATAAGAATTTCGAGAACACTCAAATAATATTCATAGATAATTGTCGGTGTTCTAGGAACGGGGCCCCCCCAGACTTGCCTGCCTGCGGCCTGCGGCGTGGCTCAAATGGTGGCCCAGTGCGGCCCGTCTTCATCAGCACAAGACTCAAGACCCTCGCGAGGGGCCAAGCCTCGTGGGGCGGAAGACGCAAAGGCTTCCTCAGGGACGGCCTCACCAGGCAGGCTCACGAGGAGGCGGAGAGATCAAGGCAGGGTACCTCGCGAGCTGCTCGTGACGCAAGCCATGACGATCGAAACCAGGCAGGCGCCAGGCGGGCGCTGGCCTGTGCAGTGTCCTTGTTTCCTCTTTGGTGCAAAGGGGGCAAGCACGGACGTGGAGTACCGAGGCATCAGGTAAAGGTTGCCATTTCAGTGCAACGAGACCAAGACTAGCGGAGCGACATGATGGAGGTCACCGTGGAGCCCAAGACAGCATCATCGCCAGTGCTTTTGGCAGCCAAAGACCAACTTTAGTTAGGATAACTTGTACTGGATGTTCCCCTTCAAAATGGCCGTTGTTGGCGCCCTTCCCGCTCAATATTTGGGAAGAGGACCAGGGCCTCTATAAATAGGACTAGCCACCACAGAGAGAAGGGAGGAGGGGGATATTCACCAGAAAGAGAGAGAGAGGCGATCGAACTCACCCAAGCAGTTCATCGCACCAGCTCAAGAACACCTCTCGCGAGGCCGTTCTTCCCTTGTACTGTTCATCACCAGCCACAGAGGCAATCCACCACACCACACACTGGAGTAGGGTATTACACCACAACGGTGGCCCGGACTAGTATAAATCTTGTGTCCCTCGTGTCGTTCATCGTTTTTCAGCTTAGATCTCACGAGGCGATATGACGTAGATCGGTAGGGGAGAGATCTTCGTGCGCACCCCAGTGTTCAAACCTTAAGGGTCTGCCGGAACCCAACATCCGACATTCGGCACGCCAGGTAGGGGTGCGCCGAAGCTCTCCCTTCCGTCGGCCCATTCCCCATCAGCACCACGCTCTGCCCTCATGGCAACCAACGCGCCGCCCGCTCCGGCTGTCGACACCGGCGCGGAAACCAGGGGGCTCCGAGCCCTGGCCCCCGCCTTGCGATAGGTGTAGTGGCTGAACAAGTTCAAGCCGAACATGCCGCCGCGCTATGACGGCGCAGCCGACCCGCTGGCCTTCCTGCCGGCATATGAAGAAGCCGTCCTCAAGGCCGGAGGAGACGATAGGGTCATGGCAAACTGGCTGCCCATGGTCCTCATCGGCGTCCCCGCGCATGTGGATGCTCCACCTGCCAGCGGCTTCTGTGGCTTCGTGGGAGGAGTTGCGCAACCTCTTCCTCGCCCATCATGCTGCGCCAGCACCCCCACTCGTCGCGGCCATCCTGGGCGGATCGCAGGCACCACCTTCGAGCCGCCACGTCAAGCCATTCGTCCGCTAGGTCGGCGCCGTCCTCAAGCACCGAGAAACTCCCCCGGGATGGGTGGCACCCAAGGCTGATTTGACCTTCAGCTCAGATGATCACCCTTCCAACACCGCCTGTTCAGGCGCACTCCCGATGCTATGCACCCCCACCATCTGCCAGGTGGCCATCACCAGGACCCTCATCGACGGTGGTGCCGACCTCAATATGCTCTCGGTGGAGGCCATCAGCCTCCTCCACGTGCCGCTAGAGTGACTTCAACCCAGCAGGCCCTTCTCGGGCGTCGGAGGCGGTTCCACCGGCTCCCTGGGGCAGATCCGCCTCCCGGTGACCTTCGGCACCCACGACAACTTGTGCACTGAGCTGATCAACTTCGACATCGCCCCCATCAGCCTCCCGTACAACGCCATCCTCGGCTACCCAGCCTTGGCCCAGTTCATGGCAGCGACTCACCCGGCGTGCAACCTCATGAAGATGCCCGGGAACGACGGCGTCCTTACCATGTCTGGAGACACAAGGGATGCGCTGCAGGCGCTCAAGCTTGCTTTCAAGTCGGCCACGGTGGCGCAGCCCGCCAGCGCAGATGTCCTCGAGCCCAAGGGGGCTGCGCCGGCTAAGAAGAAGCAGCTATTCAGCCAAGACAAGACGAAGACCAAGCAGGTACCGGTCGACGAGGATGGATCCACTGGCGCCACCTTCACCATAGGCGCCAACCTCGAGCCTGAGCAGGAGGAGGCCTTGGTCAAGTTCCTGCGCACAAACAATAAGGTGTTTGAATGGGAACCTGATCAGCTGGCAGGAGTCCCAAGGGACGTGATTGAACATCATCTCAACATGTGCCCCCAACGTGCGCCCCGTGAAGCAGAAGGCAAGGCGGCAGTCCACTGAAAAGCAGGCCTTCATTGTCCAAGAAACCCGCAAGTTAGAGGCAGCAGGAGTCATTCGCGAGGTCCACTACCCTGATTGGTTGGCCAACCTTGTTGTCGTGCCGAAAAAGGGAGGAAAGGAACACATGTGTGTCGACTTCACCAACCTCAACAAGGCCTGCCCACAGGATCCATTCCCGCTCCCTCGCATCGACCAGATCGTCGACTCTACCGCTGAGTGTGACCTATTGTGCTTCCTGGATGCCTTCTCAGGCTATCACTAGATCAAGATGGCGGTAGAAGACGTGGAGAAAACGGCATTGCTGACCCCGTGCGGAGTGTACTGCTATACCAACATGCCGTTTGGTCTGCGCAACGCAGGAGCGACCTTTCAGCGGCTGATGCACATCGCCTTGGGCCGGCACCTTGGGAGAAACCCTGAAGCTTACATCGATGACATTGTGGTGAAGTCTCGGGAGGCGAAAACCCTGATACAGGACCTGGAAGAAACCTTCACGAGCCTCCGTGAAGTAGATCTGTGGCTCAATCCGGAGAAATGCGTATTTGGAGTCCCTTCGGGCAAGCTCTTGGGCTTCCTAGTATCCCACAGGGGCATCGAGGCTAACCCAGAGAAGGTCAAAGCGGTTGAAGACATGAGTCCGCCGAAGACCCTCAGAGAAATGCAGAAGCTCACCGGGCATGTAACCGCGTTGGGGCGCTTCATCTCCAAGCTGGGGGAGCGGGCACTGCCCTTCTTCAAGCTGATGAAGAATAAGGGCCCGTTCGAGTGGACTGAAGAGGCCGACAAGGCATTCCAAGATCTTAAGAAGTACCTTACCAGCCCACCGGTGATGGTAGCTCCGCGCCCACGGAAGCCCTTGGTGCTTTACCTTGCAGCCACCCCCTACTCCGCCAGTGCAGCCCTGGTGGCGGTTAGAGAGGAGTGCCGGGCCAAGGCCGCAGCCGCCATCCCGGTAGGGGCAGAGCAAAGCCCGGAAAGCCTCGCGAAGACCACAGCCGCAGCAGGAAAGGATCAGCCCCAGCAGGGGAACGCACCCAGAGCGGAGGAGGCCTCTCCGGGCGACCAAACGCTGGGGGCTCCGTCGTCTCAGGAGGCGCCTCAACCTCTGGAGGACGCGGGCTGCGCCAGCACCCTCAACCTCATCAAGCACCCTGTATACTTCGTCAGCACGGTGCTACGGGATGCAAGGGCGCGGTACCCCATGCCCCAGAAACTTCTCCTCACACTGTTAGTGGCTTCGCGCAAGCTGCGGCACTACTTTCAAGGACATCCTATCAAGGTCGTCTCAGCATACCCCTTGGAAAGGGTACTCAGGAGCCCCAACTCAGCTGGAAGAGTTGCTGAATGGAACATCGAACTGCACGCGTTTCAGCTGGAATTTAGCACGACCAGAGTCATCAAAGGGAGCCGCGCTTGCAGATTTCGTGGCTGAATGGGCAGAGGCAGCGGGGATCAAAGCAGGCGAGGACCGGTCGCTTTCCCCGAGAAGTGAAGCGCTAGACGGCTGGGTCATGTACTTCGATGGAGCATTCTCGCGACAGGGCGCGGGGGCTGGCGCAGTGCTCATATCCCCCACTCAGGACAAGCTCTACTATGCTGTGCAACTCTGCTTCCAGCATGGAGAGAAGGTCTCTAACAAAATAGCAGAGTACGAGGGCCTGATAGCGGGCTTGAAAGCTGCAGTCGCCTTGGGGGTAAAGCACCTCATCATCAAGGGCGATTAACAACTCCTCATCAACTTCTCCAACAAGGTATACGAGCCGAAGGACAAACACATGGAAGCGTATCTCGCGGAGGTCCGCAGGATGGAGAAACAGTTTTGGGGGCTGGAGTTGCAACACGTGCCTCGCGGCACCAATCAAGAGGATGATGACATCGCCAAGAGGGCGTCCAGGCGGTTGCCTCAGGAGCCTGGCGTCTTTGAAGAGGAACTCTTCAAAACCCTCGGCGGCACCATCACTATCAAGCACAACATAACCTAGGGAGGAGCTCCCTCAACCGTCTGCCTCGGGAGCCCCGGCCTGTGGCCCAACCTCAGGGGCACGCTTGCTCCTGGCGCTGGAGCCTCAGGAGGGATGTTGGACCGCGGAGTTCAAGGATTACTTGATGCAAGGGACCCTGCCGGAGAAGGAGGAGGACGCAGAGCGCGTGGCACAGCAGGCCACGACCTACTGCATCCAAGACGGAGAGCTCTACCGAAAGCGGCCGAATGACATTACTCTACGTTGCATCTCCAGGGAGCAAGGAAAAGAGCTGCTGGCAGACATTCACAATGGAGACTGCGGGCACCACTCGTCTTCGTGCACACTTGTCAGCAAGGCATTTTGCAACGGTTTCTATTGGCCAACAACACTCAACGACGCAATCGAGTTGGTGAAGGCTTGTGAAGCCTGTCAGTTCCATGCCAAGCAGATTCACCAGCCAGCTCAGGGCCTTCAGACCATTCCCCTCTCGTGGTCGTTCGCTGTTTGGGGACAGGACATCCTTGGCCCATTTCCTCGGGCGCCAGGGGCTATCGCTACCTTTACATCGCCATCGACAAATTCACTAAGTGGGCAGAAGTGGAAGCTGTCCGCACCATCCCGACTGGCTCAGCAGTCAAGTTCATCAGGGGCCTCGTGAGCCGATTTGGGGGTACCCAAACGCATCATCACCGACAATGGTTCACAGTTCACCAGCAATCTCTTGAAAACATATTGTGCTAACCTTGGAACGCAAATATGCTATGCTTCGGTGGCACACCCTCGGAGCAACGGCCAAGCTGAGCGCGCCAACACGGAGGTCCCGAAGGGCCTCAAAACCTGAACCTTCAAGAAGAAGCTGGAGGCTTGCGGCAGGGGCTGGCTCGACGAGCTTTAGTCCGTGCTATGGTCCATCCGTACTACCGCTACCAAGTCGACCGGCGAAACCCAGTTCTTCCTCGTCTACGATGCTGAGGCAGTCCTTCCTCACGAGGTCAGGCATCGCTCTGTGCGGGTCCTGGCTTTCGACGAAGCACAACAGGACGCCATGCAGGGGGGTGGACCTCGTGCTTGGGGAGGAACGTCGTCGGGAGGCTGCGCTAAGGGCTGCGAGATACCAACAAGCACTGCGGCGGTACCACTGCCGCAGCATCCGCCCCAGGACCCTCGAGGTAGGTGACCTCGTGCTCAGATGGGTGCTCTCCAAGGAGGGGCTGCACAAGCTCTCACCCATGTGGGAGGGCCCATTCAAGGTTGTTCATGTCTCTAGGCCCGGCGCTGCATGCTTGGAGACTCAGGAGGGGGTGCCCATCCCGAACGCGTGGAACATCCAGCATCTCCGGAAGTTCTACCCTTGAAGAAGGGCCCAGAGCCTGTAAAGAAGGCCCGGCGCCTGTGAAACTAGACGAACCAAGAAAGGCCCGGTGCCTGTGAAGAAGGCCAACACCTGTGAAGCTCATTTCCCTGAGAAAGGCCCGGAGCCTGTGAAGAAGGCCAATGCCTGTGAAGCTCGCCGCCCGTGAAACTCTCACGTAATAATGAGTTGGGGTTGTACACGCCCCGGAGTCTCCGAAGAGCCGCCCTCGGGCCTCGGGGGCTCCCGCCCACGCCCAGTGGCAGCACTTAGCTCCGCGCTGGTGAGAAGACGTAGAAGACTAGATTAAGTGCCGGACGCGGCTTTTTCATTTTCTTTCTATAGTTAGCTTGTTCATCCCTATTTGAAGTTTTATTGGAGTTGTTGCCATCCTTAACTTGTGTCTCTCTGTCTTTTTTGCCTACTTGCCTCGTTTTCTCTCGCGCAAGTCTCGCGAGGGGGCTACGCGGGCGCCCTCGCGAGTGTTTTCTGCCCCAATCGTTTGAAGCTTTCCTATCCAAGTCCACTACGGGACCACCCTTCCCAGTCCATGCCCCATGGGCATCGCGACACAAACACAGGACCTGAGTCGGTCGCCTCCGTGAGCGAGACCGGAAGTTACCACTCCTGACTAATCCTTGCAGGACATGAAGAGCACGGTAGAGCCTCAGTCTCAGGAAGGGAAGACTGCGGCAAGTCCTCCCGAGCTAAGTAATTCCTGCACGCGGGCATACGGCACAAAAACACAACACAAAGATGGCGGAAACAACAGGATAATTAACAGCAACAGTCCAACACGCCCCCACGGGGCCCTACACTATTTTATCTTTTTTGCGCAGGGAAGGGAGAAAAACAAAATAGACACGACTTGCTCGGCACCAACTCGCGGCGAGGGCTCGTACTGCCTTCGGAGCTCAGTCAGACTCCTCCTCGCGCTTCACCGAGGCACGACGGCGGACTGACCCGCTACCTCCCTCCAGCGAGTGCGATGACGCGGAGGCTGGTCGCGGCCACCGCTGGAGGAGCTGCTGTCCGAAGAAGAGCCGCCGAAGCTTGACGAGCCCTGAGCGCCGCCGACCACGCGCCTGCCGTCATCTTCATCCCGATCATCGCCAGGGCTGGGTACACGACCGCGGTCATCTTCTTTGGGGCAGCACCCAGTGCGGCGACTGTCTTCTCCGAACACCCTCATGTAGAGGGTGGCATCGCCGTCGAACTTGAAGTGCAGGATGCACCACTGACTCAGGCCACGCACGCGGGCAAACGTTTGTCAGCCGCGGGTCAGGGCCACGTTCCCGGCGACGGAGACCTCCAGCGAAGCCCAGGAGGCCCTGCTGCAGCAACCGTCTGCCTGAAGCCAGAGGCCGCCCGGAAGTTCACCTGCAAAGAAGCGGGGAAGCTGGAGCCAGGTGCTGGTTGGGTCCACCGACCACACGACAAACTTCGGCGGCATCTCCGTCAAGTGGAAGCGCGGCTTGGGAGGCCGCGCAGTCATGGCGCGCCTTCCCTCGACAACCAGGCGCCCATCGCCGCGCAGGGGATCGCCTCCATGACCGCGGGAAGCCACTGTGGGAGCCACAGGATGCTTGCGTGGACGACCTCGGGCGCACTTTGCTGGGGGAGAGTCAGGCCCTTCCCGACGAGCCTTTCCCTTCTCTGTGGCCGAGAACCTCTTTGGCGGCGCCATGGGAGATGGAGAGTAGCTAGGATGGGGAGAAAGAAGGAGGCAAGGAGGGAGATGTACAGCGGAGGCCTACGCCCTCCTGCATTTATAACCGGAAGAAAGCCAACCGTCGGCCTCCACGATCGCAGGTAATCATGACACGTTTCTGCTTGCAGGGACTTGTCAAGTCGAGCGGTTGCCGAGGCAGCATTGGGAAGCGGAGACACCCACATCCAATCAACCGCCATGCGGCACCCAAGGCTGCAGACTGATGGGGCCCGTGGTGCTCCGCACTTGCCCCTTTGCTTCTCCGCTAAGCCAAGTCCGAGCGCGCCTTGGGCCTGGGGGATACTGTGGTGTTCTGGGAACGGGGGTCCCCAGACTTGCCTGCCTGTGGCCTGCGGCGTGGCTCAAATGGTGGCCTAGTGCGGCCCGTCTTCATCAGCACAAGACTCAAGACCCTCGCGAGGGACCAAGCCTCGCGGGGGGGACGATGCAAAGGCTTCCTCAGGGACGGCTCGCCAGGCAGGCTCGCGAGGAGGCGGAGAGATCAAGGCAGGGTACCTCGTGAGGTGCTCGTGACGCAAGCCATGATGATCGAAGCCAGGCGGGCGCCGGCCTGCGCAGTGTCCTTGTTTCCTCTTTGGTGCAAAGGGGGCAAGCACGGACGTGGAGTACCGAGGCATCAAGCAAAGGTTGCCATTTCAGAGCAACGAGACCAAGACCAGTGGAGCGGCAGGATGGAGGTCACCGTGGAGCCCAAGACAGCATCATCGCGAGTGCTTTTGGTAGCCGAAGACCAACTTTAGTCAGGATAACTTGTACTGGATGTTCCCCTTCAAAATGGCCGTTGTTGGTGCCCTTCCCGCTCAATATTTGGGAAGAGGACCAGGGCCTCTATAAATAGGACTAGCCACCACAAAGAGAAGGGAGGAGGGGGATATTCAGCAGAAAGAGAGAGAGAGGCGATCGAACTCACCCAAGCAGTTCATCGCACCAGCTCAAGAACACCTCTCGCGAGGCCGTTCTTCCCTTGTACTATTCATCACCAGCCCCAGAGGCAATCCACCACACCACACACTGGAGTAGGGTATTACACCACAAAGGTGGCCTGAACCAGTATAAATCTTGTGTACCTCGTGTCGTTCATCATTTTTCAGCTTAGATCTCACGAGGCGATCGGGCGTAGATCGATAGGGGAGATATTTTCGTGCGCACCCCGTTGTTCGAACCTTAAGGGTCTGCCGGAACCCAACATCTGACAATAATCTGATCATAAATCCACAATACATCGAATCTCGACAAACACACCGCAAAGGAGTATTACATTGGATAGAAATCCATGAACATCAAGGAGAAAATTGTATTGAAGACCAAAGAGAGAAGAAGCCATCTAGCTACTAGCTATGGACCCGTAGGTCTATGGTAAACTACTCACACATCATCGGAAGGGCAATAGGGTTGATATAGATGCTCTCCATGATCGAATCCCCCTCCGGCAGAGGACTGGAAAAGGCCTCCAAATGGGATCTCACGAGGGCAGAGACCTGCGATGGTGGAAAAGTGTTTTCATGGGATGCTTCTAGGGTTTGGGGAATATTTTTGAATTTATAAGCCAAGGTAGGAGGTTAGGGGGTCTCTGAGGGGCCCACAAGCCCTAGGGGCTCCCCCTAGGGTGCGCCCCTAGCTTGTCGTCTCCTTAAGGCTTCCCTGACTTGGAATCGAAGTCCTACATGTGTCTTCTGGTCCAAGAAAAATCATCGCAAAAGTTTTATTCCTTCTGGACTCTGTTTAATATTCCTTTTCTGAAAAACTCAAAAACAAGGAGAAACAAAAACTAGCATTGTTCTCTAGGTTAATAAGTTAGTCCCCAAAATAATGTAAAATAGCATATTAATGCATATAAAACAACCAAAACAGATAATATGATAGCATGGAACAATCAAAAATTAGAGATACGTTGGAGACCTATCAAGCATCCCCAAACTTAATTCCTGCTTGTCCTTGAGTAGGTAAATGATAAAAACACAATTTTTGATGCGGAATGCTACCCAACATATTTAGCAATGTAATCTCTTTTATTTGGCATGAATATTCATATTCCTATGATTCTAAACAAAAGGTCATTGACATAAAAAGAATAATACTTCAAGCATACTAGAAAGCAAAATCATTAACCTTGAAAAATAACAAGGCTAAACAAAGTTATACCTACAAAATCATATAGTCTTGTTATGCTCCCTCTTCTCAACACAAAGTATAAATCATGCCCACCCTGGTGTCAGCCAAGCAATTGTTTCATACTTTTTACGTGCTTCAGCTTTTCAAATCTTCACGCAACACATGAGCATGAGCCATGGACATAGCACTATGGGTGGAATAGAAAGTGGTAGTAGACAAAATAAGGGAGAAAGTATAACATCAACTAGGGAAATCAATGGACTATGGAGATGTCCATCAATTGATATCAATGTGAGTGAGTAGGGATTGCCATGTAATGGATGCACTAGAGCTATAAGTGTATGAAAGCTCAAAAGAAAATTAGTGGGTGTGCATCAACTTGCTTGCTCATGAAGACCTAGGGCATTTGAGGAAGCTTAACGTTGGAATATACAAGTCAAGTTCTATAACGAAAAATTCCCACTAGTAGTATATGAAAGTGAAAAAATAGGAGACTCTCTGTCATGAAGAACATGGTGCTACTTTGAATCACAAGTGTGGAAAAGGATAGTAACATTGTCCCTTCTCTCTTTTTCTCTCATTTTTTTCTTTTTTATAGACTCCTTTCTCTTTTTTTGGAGACTCTTTACTCTTTTATTTCTTTTATTTTGGGCACTTTGGCCTCTTTTATTTGTGCTCTTTTGGCCTCTTTTATTTATAATCTTACATGGGACAATGTTCTAATAATGATGATCATCACACTTTTATTTACTTACAACTCAAGGTAAACTCAAACTCATAATGACGGAACAGTGGAATTACATGGGAATATATCTTGGAATAGCTATGAAAATGTCGTAATAGGTAGGTATGGTGGCTGATTTGAGGAAGGGTATAAGGTGGGTTTAATGCACCGGCGAAAGTTGTGTGGTACTAGAGTGGCTAGCAAAGGTGGAAGGGTGAGAGTGCGTATAATCCATGTACTCAACATTAGTCATAAAGAACTCACATACTTAATGTAGAAGATCTATTAGCCCTGGAAGCAAAGTATTACTACGCATGCTCCTAGGCGAGAGGTTGGTAGGAGTTAACCATCGCGCACTCCCGACTTTCACACAAAGCAAGATAATCAAGAATAAATTACGCTCCAACTTCGTCACATAACTAGAAGACCATACGTGCATGCTACGGGAATCAAAAACCTTAACGCAATTATTTCTTTGACTCCATGATTTACTACTAGCATGACTCTAATATCACCATCGTCATATCTCAAAACAAATGCAAGGAATCAAACTTTTCATATATTCAATGCTCTTTATGAAAGTTTTTATTATATCTCCTTTGGATGCCTACCATATTAGGATTAAATTCACAACCTAAGAAAATTACCATGCTGTTTAGAGACTCTCAAAATAATATAAGTGAAGCATGAGAGTTCATCAATTTCGGCAAAAAACATCACTGCCGTGCTAAAAAAGATATAAGTGAAGCACTAGAGCAACTACCCTAGCTCAAAAGATATAAGTGAATCACAAAGAGTATTCTAATAAATTCACGATTAATGCACCCTCTCAAAATGTGGGTACAACAAGGATGATTGTGGCAAACTAAAAAGCAATGACTCAAATCATACAAGACGCTCCAAGCAAAACACATATCATGTGGTGAATAAAAATATAGCCTCAAGTAAACTTACCGATGGATTGAAGACAAAAGAGGGGATGCCATCCGGGGCATCCCCAAGCTTAGATGCTTGGTTGTCCTTGAATATTACCTTGGGGTGCCTTGGGCATCCCAAAGCTTAGGCTCTTGCCACTCCTTATTCCATAGTCCATCAAATCACTACCCAAAACTTGAAAACTTCACAACACAAAACTCAACAGAAAATTTATGAGACCCGTTAGTATAATAAAGAAAATCACCACTCTTAGGTACTGTTGTGAACTCGTTATATTTTTATATTGGTGTAATATCTACTGTATTCGAACTTCTCCATGGTTCCTACCCTTAGGACACGGAATATGCTTCTTTTTTGTAGGCGTATGTGTCATAAACTGTTATTTTTTTGACCAGGAATAGTAGGAAAGGCTCCTACTGTGTTAATATATTAATAAATAAAAGGGGTACTGTACAATGGAGTATTTACATGGTGTGGGTCTCAGCCACTTTGTGGCAAGAGGAGGATATGCTAGTTTAGTGGACTATCAAAGAGAATTTACAAAATCAAGAATGAAAGGCCTATGTGCCTCTTTAACACAGTGCTGTAGAAGTTCAAAGTCTCTCTTAAATCTGCCAAGCCAGGACTGAAAGGAGGGAGGTATATCCCTGAAGTGATGATTGTTTCTCTCCTTCCAGATGCTCCAAGCCACCACAATGAATATTTCAAGGAACAAAGGTGACGGATGGACATTCTTCTGGTTTTGAATAGCTTGCAACCGGCCGGGGAAGGGTTCCTAGAGTATATCAAGTTTATCCCAACATTGTTTGCTCAAGGAGCAGGTGAAGATCATATGTTCAATAGTTTCCTCGATGTTTTGGGCACAGAGCAAGCAGTTGTGGTCATCCCCGATGTTGTAGTGTCTTCTTTTAAGCATATTACCTGTGTTGAGTCTATCATGAAACAGTAGCCAAGCAAACACCTTTAATTTCATCGTGCATTTTGATTTCCAAATCCATCCAAAGGCTTGGTGGGAGTGCAAATCTCTGAAGAAGAAATGGTAGTATTCCGTGGACTTGAAGTTCGTTTTGCCCCATGTGTAATGTCACACAACTGAAGTTGCCGTTGATGGTTGAAGCGCAACAGCAATGGTTTGCATGTGTCTGATCTCTGCATGGGCTTGGGGTGACAACGGAAGGTGGAACGCTTTATGCAACAACGTGATCCCCAAGAAATCCTTGATCGAGACGTCTTCGTTCAAAGAGTGGGAAAAAGCACGTGGATGCGAGTCTTGCAGAAGCTGATCAGCCCAGAGGTCCTTCCAAAACAAGGCAGTGGTGCCACAAACAATGTTGATGCACGAGACTCCCCTAAACTTGGGAGAGAGTTTGAGAATATCGCACCACCAGAAGGAGCCAACCAGATCAGAAGCATGCGGTATGTTCTCCGTATAGTGCAAGTCCCAAGTCAGTTGAACCCAAGGAATGCCCATCTTATTGTAGAATTTATGCAAAAATTTGAGGAGCAAAGCTTCATTCTGGATAAGTAGGTTGAGGACCCCTAGACCACCTTTGTTTTTGGTTTACACACCATATCCCAAGTGGCCAGAGATTTTCATTTGTCGCCTTGGTCGATTTTCTTGATCCACAAGCATCTTCTTCTGATTTTATCAAGCATTTCAATAAGCTTTGGTGGAAAATGAAGGGTGCACATTGCATAAATGAGGAGGGATGTGACTGTCGAGTTAAGTAGGGTCAATTTGCCTGCATGTGACATGAGAGAAAGTGTGGAAGAAAGACTCCTCTCAATAGAGCAGACGAGCGGCATGAAATCTTGGATGGTGGTATGAGAAGTGCCCAAAGGAAGATCAAGGTACCTGAAGGGCATGGCACCAATCGAGCACTCAAAGATCGAGGCAATTTGCATGGCAAGATCCTGTTCCAAGTTAATGGGAATGAGTGTAGATTTATGGAAGTTGATCTTGATACCGATTGATTGGGCATAGTTTGTGAGGATATTTTTGATAATCAAAGCTTGGCGAGGGCAGGCGGGCATGAGCAAAATTGTGTCATCAGCGTATTGCACAATCGGGTAATCCATTTGGCCATTGCTAGGAAATGGAAGCTGGATCAACCCATTTTGTTATGCATCATTGATGGCAGACTGGAGTAGGTCAGCTACAATGACAAAGATGAGGGGCGAGAGAGGGTCACCCTGACGAACCCCCCTACGACAATGAAACTGCCTGCCCAGTACCCCATTAAGTAGAATGGATGATCTACCCGAAGAGAAGATGGATTTAATCCAGGAAAGCCATTTGTCATTGAAACCCATGTGCTTCATGATGTTGATCATTGGATCATGCTCAATGGTGTCGAAAGCTTTGGCAAAATCCAATTTGAGCAGCACGATTGGACGTTTTGAGGCTTGACACTAGGCAATCTTAGATAGATCTTCCACGTATGAATCCATACTGGTTGCAATGAATAATTCGCAGAATAACCTTTTGCAAGCGGTTAGCCAGCAACTTGGTGATGAGCTTGAGGCAACAATTGAGCAGCGTGATTGGACGAGAATCATTGACAGTAGATGGAGACCCATTTTTTGGAATAAGAGTGATTAGACCATCATTAATGCTTTGGAGATTAAGCACGCCATCACGGAAATGATTGCATAGAGTGTAGAAGTTTGCTTTGATGATAGGCCAGCAAGCTTTCAGAAATAGGCCACTAAAGCCATTCGGGCCAGGTGCCCGATCACCAGGCATCTCATTGATCACCGAGTCAATTTCCGCATGGGTGAAAGGTAAAGTGAGATGGTCAAGGTTTTCAGTTGGCCTTATCAAAGATCGAAGATCAAATTGCATTTGTGTGGTGTTTGAGGTGCCTAGCTGCTACCTCTTGAGCACTGCGTTGGTTTTCCCTTGAAGAGGAAAGGGTGATGCAACAAAGTAGCGTAAGTATTTCCCTTAGTTTTTGAGAACCAAGGTATCAATCCAGTAGGAGGCTCCACGCAAGTCCCTCATACCTACACAAACAAACAAGAACCTCGCAACCAACGCGGTAAAGGGGTTGTCAATCCCTTCACGACCACTTGCGAAAGTGAGATCTGATAGGGATAACAAGATAAGATAAATATTTTTGGTATTTTTATGATATAGATTGGAAAGTAAAGATTGCAAAATAAAGTAGATTGGAAACTTATATGATGGAGAATAGACCCGGGGGCCATAGGTTTCACTAGTGGCTTCTCTCAAGATAGCATAAGTATTACGGTGGGTGAACAAATTACTGTCGAGCAATTGATAGAAAAGTGCATAGTTATGAGAATATCTAGGCATGATCATGTATATAGGCATCACGTCCGCAACAAGTAGACCGACTCCTTCCTGCATCTACTACTATTACTCCACTCATCAACCGCTATCCAGCATGCATCTAGAGTATTAAGTTCATAAGAACAGAGTAACGCATTAAGCAAGATGACATGATGTAGAGAGATAAACTCAAACAATATGACATAAACCCCATCTTTTTATCCTTGATGGCAACAATACAATACGTGCCTTGCTGCCCCTGCTGTCATTGGGAAAGGACACCGCAAGATTGAACCCAAAGCTAAGCACTTCTCCCATTGCAAGAAAGATCAATCTAGTAGGCCAAACCAAACTGATAATTCAAAGAGACTTGCAAAGATAACCAATCATACATAAAAGAATTCAGAGGAGATTCAAATATTTCTCATAGATAAACTTGATCATAAACCCACAATTCATCGGATCTCGACAAACAAACCACAAAAAGAGTTACATCGAATAGATCTCCAAGAAGATTGAGGAGAACTTTGTATTGAGGTTCAAAGAGAGAGAAGAAGCCATCTAGCTAATAACTATGGACCCGAAGGTCTGTGGTAAACTACTCACAACTCATCGGAGAGGCTACGGTGTTGATGTAGAAGCCCTCCGTGATCGATTCCCCCTCCGGCGGAGCGCCAAAAATGGCTCCAAGATGGGATCTTGTGGATACAGAAGGTTGCGGAGGTGGAAATAGGGTTTCGTGGTGCTCCTGGATGTTTTCGGGGTACGTAGATATATATATATATATATATATATATATAGGCTAAGGAGATCAGTCAGGGGAGCCACGAGGGGCCCACGAGGGTGGGGGGCATGCCCACCCCCCTAGGGCACGCCTTGCACCCTCATGGCCGCCTCGGCTGCTTCTTGACGTCCACTCCAAGTCTCCTGGATTGTGTTTGTTCCAAAAAGATTGCTCCCGAAGGTTTCATTCTGTTTGGACTCCATTTGATATTCCTTTTCTTCAAAACACTGAAATAGGCAAAAAACAGCAATTCGGGCTGGGCCTCCGGTTAGTAGGTTAGTCCCAAAAATGATATAAAAGTGTAAAGTAAATCCCATAAACATCCAAAATTGGTAATATAATAACATGGAACAATAAAAAATTATGGATACGTTGGAGACATATCACTAGCCTTTCAGTATAAGCTTGAAATAGAAGGGCCTCTTTACCAGTGTGATCTTCAACCATGAGACCCTCAGTAGTCTGCAAGTTGGCAATGTTGTTCTTCCGTTACCTCTCCATAGCCATCGCCTGAAAGAACTTCAAATTTTTATCCCCAAATTTGACCCAGTGAATGGTGCATCGTTTCTTCCAATACTGCTTCTGATAATCCAGCAAGCGGAGGAGGTGGTTTTTGATGATCTTGCGAAAGTTACCTCGGGAAGTGTGAGTGGTCGTAAGTTCTCAAGAGCATCCAAATCAGAAAGTGTTTTATTAGTGTTTTCAATAGCAACTGAAAGACGGGAGATATTTTGACTCCAAGCTTTTAACTCTTGTCTCAGGAACTTGAACTTACGACACAATACCGTGGCAACATTATCAGATCGGACATGGTTGTCCCAGACCTTTTTAACCATGTCCATAAAGCCAGGATGGAGAAGCCAATATGACTCAAAGTGAAAGAGCTTGGCACGTGGAATTTTTGTCTCTATGTTTACAACATAAGGCGTGTGATCAGACGTGGGTTTGCATAGGGGTTTAACCAAGGTATTGGGATAGACATGTGTCCAATGAAGTGACGTGAAGAACCAGTCAAGTTGCGCAAGAAGGGGGTCATGTTGCATGTTACTCCACGTAAATAACCTGCCTTTAATAGGTAGTTCAACTAGATTGTGCTTGTGGATAATATCATTGAAAGTTGACATGTCATTAACATCGCCACCTAGTTTATTATGGTTCTCAGGGCCACGGATGTAATTAAAATCTCCAAGGAAAAGCCAATCTTCATTTGTATGAATGTCCCTGTCATATAGCCATTGTGTAAAAGTATCACGAGCAGGGCCAGAACATGGGCCATAAATGTTAAAAAGTGTCCAAGCTTTTGCAAACAGGGCTACCGATTTCACCTTGTTGCTATTGCAACCTTTTGGTGAACTAAACAAATAACTTTCTTTAAGACTGTTTTGTGCAGCTTTGCTTAAATGTCACACGGGCAACAATTCTACATTTCAGTGTGACTGCACAAAGGGAGATTGGTTTTTCTCTATCCTCCTCATCCAGCTCCGAGCCTAATCTTCTCGAACTACTTTCTCAATCTTCTCCAACTAGTTAGTCTTAATAGAGATTGCGAAGGTGTCTGGCTTATATTTGTGTGTTTATTGTTTCATCAACAGTCCTCTATTATTGTAATCACACTTACTCAATATCTTTGGTACAGGGACGCTCAACTCTATTTTAGTGGAACTGCACAAAATGATTGGAATGTTCCATGCTCCTAACAGCTATTTTTCCCAAACATGTCTTGTTGATTTAGACAGAGCTGTAGGAAATTTGCTGTCAATGAAAGCATGGATCAATTTTTTTTCTTTATAACACCTTCTCACAAATTTGTCTTCAGTTGTGATGTAAGTATTAGCTCTGCTCTGCTAATCATTAAGATGCATTAGCAAGGAAGTTATTTTTTTATTTTTTGTGAGAGAGCATGCATGTTAGTTTCCTTTCTATTTGATTGATGTTGTAAAGAGACAACCTTCCAGCTGACAAGACACATAAAGAAAAAGCTAAAAGCTTCAGAGAATTTTAAAATTTCGTGTCACTGGAAAATTATGTGTACATCAATTATGTAAACAAATGCTGGAAGCTTGATAGCATTGCCAGAAGCCATTCAATATCCGGGTCCATGTGGCATGCACCAAATTAGAGTGCACAATCGCATGGGAGACTCAACCCGATCTTTGTGCTACACTAATAGTGAGTAATGGCAGTCAAATCATAAGCCCCACCTTTCCCATAGTAAGTTGCTCAAACGAAGCAACCATCACTTCATTCTTCTTTGAATCTGCTCCTACTAGTATGAAGGTGCAAAACCAAGTGCATGTATAGCATGTCGGTCAATGCGCTTCCTCTTGGCATATCACTGACATGGGGGACCAGAGTGTGAGCAAACCGATCTCAATTGATGGCAAAATGGCCAATACTCCACTCCTTGATAGGGACGAGGAGCGAGAACACAGATGGGCTAGGTGTCGCACGGAAGCAAACAAATATTAGAGCATGGTTGATCGATGTCATCATTGCATGTTCAATGTTTTTGAATAGTACCATGATTTCTACTATGCAACCTTCTTCTTGTAGACTCGTGTTGGGCCTCCAAGCGTAGAGTTTTGTAGGACAGTAGCAAATTTCCCTCAAGTGGATGACCCAAGGTTTATCAATCCATGGGAGGCGTAGGATGAAGATGGTCTCTCTCAAATAACCTTGCAACCAAATAACAAATAGTCTCTTGTGTCCCCAACACACGTGATGCAATGGTAAATTGTATAGGTGCACTAGTTCAGTGAAGAGATGGTGATACAAGTGTAATATGGATGGTAGAAGTATATTTTTATAATTTGAATAAATAAAAACAGCGAGGTAACTAGTGATAAAAGTGAGTAAAACAATATTGCAATGCTTGGAAACAAGGCCTAGGGTTCATACTTTCACTAGTGCAAAGTGTCTCAACAATAATAATATAATTAAATCATTTGGAAACCCCTCAACGTGCGACAAAGAGTCACTCCAAAGTTCCTATCATGGAGAACATAAGATGAAATTGCTTGTAGGGTACGAAACTACCTCAAAATTATTCTTTCTGATCAATCCATTGAGCTATTCCTATAAGTGTCACAAACAACCCTAGAGTTCATAGTAAAATAACACCATATGACATACATCAATCAAACCTAATGTCACCTAGATACTCCAATGTCACCAGAAGTATCCTTGGGTCAATTATACATATGCATCAAACAACTTCAGATTCATAATACTCAATCCAACACAAAGAACTTCAAAGAGTGCCCCACGATTTCTACCGGAGAAACAAGGACAAAAACATGCGTTAACCCCTATGCATAGATTACCCCAATGTCACCTCGGGAATTCGCAAGTTGAGTGCCAAAACCTACATCAAGTGAATCAATAGAACACCCCATTGTCATCACGGGTATCCCACGCAAGACATACATCAAGTGTTCTCAAATCCATAAAAGTATTCAATACGATAATAGTGAAACCTTAAAGGTATAACTCAATTCATCACAAGAAGGTAGAGGGGGAAGAACACCATAGGATCCAACTATAATAACAAAGCTTGCGGTACATCAAGATCGTGCTAAATCAAGAACATGACAGAGAGAGAGAGAGAGAGATCAAACACATAGCTACTGGTACATACCCTCAGCCCCGAGGGTGAACTACTCCCTCCTCGTCATGGAGACCGCCGGGATGATGAAGATGGCCTACGGTGATGATTTCCCCCTCCGGCAGGGTGCGGGAACAGGGTCACGAGAGGTTTTTCATTGCTACAGAGGCTTGGTGCGGCGGAACTCCTGATCTATGGTTATTTTCGAAGGTTTGGGTATTTATAAGAATTTTGGCGTCAGCCTCACGTCAGGGGGATGCTCGAGGGGCCCAGAAGCTCGTGAGCACGCGCCTAGGGGGTAGGGTGTGCCCTCTAGGCTTGTGGACTCCTCGTCCACTTCTTGGCCTAGCTCCGGTGCTCCGGGGGTCTCTTTTGGTCCATAAAAAATCACCATAAATTTCTAGTCCATTCTGAGAACTTTTATTTCTGAACAAAAAACGACACCACGGTAATTCTGCTGAAAACAATGTAAGTCCAAGCTAATTCTAATAAAATCATACCAAAACCATATAAAATTGTTGTAAACATGGCATGAATACTTCGTAAATTATAGATACGTTGGAGACGTATCAACATCCCCAAGCTTAATTCATGCTCGTCCTCGAGTAGGTAAATGGTAAAAGAAATAATTTACGAAGTGTGAATGCTAGCAAGTGCACAAGTTTGATCAATGATAATTTCAATCACTTTTTCTAGCATCATTATATATCATAAACAGTAGCTCATCTCATAAAACTTCTCATGATCAAGTAGCAAGCTATTCACATGTTAAAGCATAGACCATAAACTTTCTTGAAAACCAACAAACTACGTTCTCAATCATCAAACAATTGCAGTTCATCTTATTTTCAGGAAGGGTCTATGTAAGAGCTTTGATTTAGCAAATTCCACATACTCAACTATCATATAGTCTTCCATGATTGTACCACTCAGAGCATATTTTAAGAACAAATAGGATCCATCGAACATAGAGAAAGATAGGGGTTTAGTGTTTCACCTCCCAACTTATTTATCATATAGATAATGGTCAACAATAATAATTCATGATCAAATATATTTGAATGGACATATATGCTTAGATGTTTCCCCACCACATGATGCTTGCCAACTAAAGAATAATTGAGGTTGGAATGAGAAAGCATACTATTGAATCTTGCATAAAAATAAATTCTTAAAGTAAAAGATAGGCCCTTCGCATAGGGAAGTAGAGGTTGTCATGCACTTTTTTTGGATGTGCAAGCTCTTAATGCAAAGGAACGTCACTTTATATTGCCCCTTGTGACAACAACCTTTATTATGCAGTCCATCACTTTTATTTCTTCACCATCACAAGTTCGTAGAAAGCTTATTTTCCCTTACAATAAAAGATCATACATATTTAGGAGCAATTTTTATTGCTTTTTTGCATCGATGACAACTTACTTGAAGGATCTTATTCAATCCATAGGTAGATATAGTGGACTCTCATGGCAAGAAACTGAGTTTAAGGATTTTTGGATGCACAAGTAGTATCTCTACTTAGTACAAATTTTTGGCTAGCAAAAGATCATAAGCAAGCACCACATGTTTGAGGATCCATAACAATATAACTTCTATACAAATATACCCAAACATAACTCATTATGTTGTCTTCCTTGTCCAACTTCAACTAATTTGCTCAAGTTTGAAAATAATTAATGGGGCTCACAATCATAGGAGATGTCCTAGATAGTATATTTATATGTGAAATCTCCTTCAATATTTTTTCATGAATTGTTCAAGTGACCAATGTTGTGTTTGCTACTTTCAATAAATTTACCACCTATACTTCTTATACGTGAAGTCATTACTCCCCATGGGATAAGCATATGAAACATATATAATTTCAGATTTATGATATTCAATTCATTCAACCATTTACTCATAGGATATAAGTGAAGCACACGAGTAAATGACAAAATACTCCAAAAAAGATATAAGTGAAGATCAATGAGTAGTCGAATAATTAAGTAGCTACGTGAAGACTCTCTCTCATAAAGAAAATTTTGATCTTAAGTATTTTATTCAAACAACAAGCAAAAAAATGACATTCCAAGAATAGCACATATCTGATACATCTCCGTCGTATCTATAAATTTTGATTGTTTCATGCCAATATTATACAACTTTCACATATTTTTGGCAACTTTTTATATGATTTATTGGACTAACCTATTGATCCAGTGCCTAGCCCCAGTTCCTGTTTGTTGCATGTTTTTTGTTTCATAGAAAATCCATATCAAACAAAGTCCAAACGCGATAAAACATTATGGAGGATTATTTTGGAATATTTATGATTTTTGGGAGGTGGAGTCAATGCAAACGGGGGCCCATGGTGACCACAACCCACCAAGGTGCGCCAGGCACCCCCTGGCGCACCCAGGTATCTTGTACCCTCCTCGAAGGTCGGTTGGGGCCCTTCTTCTGATGCAAGAAAGATAATTTATGGAAAAAAATCATGTAAAAATTTAAGCGCAATCGGAGTTACGGATCTTCGGGAATTTAAGAAACCGTGAAGGGCCAGATCTGGAGACCGCAAAACAGAAGAGAACAGAGAGGGAGATCCAATCTCGGAGGGGCTCCCGCCCCACCGCCGCCATGGAGGCCATGGACCAGAGGGGGAACTCTCCTCCCATCTAGGGGGATGCCAAGGAAGAATAAAAAGGAGGGGGTTCTCTCCCCCTCTCTCCCGGTGGCGCCAGAACGCTGCCAGGGCAAGGATCACGATGGCGATCTACATCAACAATCTTGCTACCGTCAACACCAACTCTCTACCCCTCTATGCATAGGTGTAACACCTCTTTCCCCCCCTGTAATCTCTACTTAAACATGGTGCTCAACTCCATATATTATTTCACAATGATATTTGGCTATCTTATGATGTTTGTGTAGATCTGTTTTGTCCTATGGGTTAATCGTGATCTTGGTTGGTATGATTGTATATTTTATTTATGGTGTTGTCCTACGGTGCCCTTCGTCTCGCGCAAATGTGAGGGCCCCCCGCTATAGGGTGTTGTAATACGTTCATGATTCGCTTATGGTGGGTTGCGAGAGTGACATAAGCTTAAACCCGAGTAAGTGGGTTGTTGCGTATGGAATAAAGAGGACTTGATACTTAATGCTATGGTTTGGTTTCATGACCTTAATGATCTTTAGTAGTTGCGGATGCTTGCTAGGGGTCCAATCATAAGTGCATATGATCCAAGTAGAGAAAGTATGTTAGCTCATGCCTCTCCCTCATGTAAGATTCAAGAATGATTACAGGTACTTGTTATCGATTGCCTAGGGACAAGTGACTTTCTTGTTGACAAAAGCTATCCACTTTTATTACCTAGCAGTTTATTCGTAGTTTTATTCTCGCAAAGTACTCGTAGTCTTATTCTTGCAAAATAGTTTCATACTTGTTCTAGGTAAAGCAAATGTCAAGTGTGCGTAGAGTTGTATCGGTGGTCAATAGAACTTGAGGGAATATTTGTTCTACCTTTAACTCCTTGTTGGTTTCGACACTCTTATTTATCGAAGAAGGCTACAAATGATTCCCTATACATGTTGGTTATCAAAACATTTTTCTGGCGCCGTTACCGGGGAGCAATAGCATCGGGTGAATATTCTCGTGTGTGCTTGTTTGCTTTATCACTAAGTAGTTTTTATTTTTAGTTCTAAGTTGCTCTCTATCTTTGGTTATGGATATGGAACACGAAACACCAAAAAATATAGTTGTACTTACTACTCATGGAGGTGGGGAACCTCCAAAAACCCTTGATGCTCGTTATGTGAAAAATATTATGCAATACTTTGATAATCCTGAGAAAACCCCATTCAACTTGATAATGGGAGACATGTTTGATCAATGTGAATACTTTAGGGATTATCGCTTGACACAAAAAGGGAAACTACTATGGGATCAAATCGAAATGTTGCATTAGTATGCTTGGAATTTATGCCAAAGATATGGTTGTACTTGTTACTCTAGGATGAACGCTCCACACCTTCCCTTTACATGCAAATTTAATGATAAGGAAACCTTGGTTTCTTATGCCAATGGTAGATATGATTATTATGATGTGGAACGAATAGAAGAATTTGTTGCTTTGAAGGGTGCTTATGAAATTGAATCTTTGTTTTCAAAGTATGAAGCTTTTGATGATGATGTTTATAGTCTGAAAATTTAGACATCCTTAAATATTGCTATGATAATTATAACCTTAATTACGATATTGGTGTATTTATTGAGAAAGTCTCCGCTGTCCAAGAAGAGACTAATATTTTGCAGGAGTCTATGGAAGAAGAAATTGATAAAACTGCGAGCTCATTGGATGAAAAAGATGACGACGAGAGCGAAGAACAAAAGGAGGAAGAGCGGATTAGCTACCCATGCCCACCTTCTAATGAGAGTAACTCTTCAACTCATACATTGTTTAATTTCCCTCTGTTCTTACCGAAGGATGAATGCTATGATAATTGCTATGATCCCGTTGATTCTTTTGAAATATCCCTTTTTGATGAAATTGATGCTTGCTATGCTTGTGGCTAAGATGCCAATATGAATTATGCTTATGGAGATGAACTTGCTATTGTCCCTTATGTTAAGAATGAAACTTTTGCTACTGCACCCACACATGATAATCCTATTATCTTTTTGAATTCTCCAAACTACAATATATCGGAGAAGTTTGCACCTCTTCAGGATTATATTGATGGGTTGCCTTTTACCGTTGCACATGATGATTTTGATGAATATAATATGCATATGCTTGCTGATCCGAGTTGCAATTATTATGAGAGAGTAACTACATCTCTACCTCTTTATGTTTCCAACACGGAAAATTGCAAGAAACTACTTATGCTACGTATTGGCCTTTCCTTGATGTGCATGAATTGTTCTTGTATGACACGCTGATGCATAGGAAGAGAGTTAGACTTCGTCATTGCATGATAGATGTTGCTTTGTGCTCACTACTAAATGCCAAATCTTTGCTAATTAAAATTGGCTTTGATATACCTTGGGATCCGAGTGGATTCATTACTTGAGCACTTTATGCCTAACTTAATGGCTTTAAAGAACGCGCAGCCAGGGAGACAACCCGAAAGTTTTAGAGAGTCATTTTATTTCTGTTGAGTGCTTTTATAAAGTTTAAAAACAAAAAAATATAGAGGGGAACTTAAAACTTCACAAAAAGGAAAGTAAAAGTGAGAAAGACGAGCATTGTTGAAGTGGGGGAGTTCCTTGAACTTTGTTCATGCCCATGGGAACTTTGTGAATCTCAATTACATAATTTTTTCAAAAAAAATAATAATCCCCTTGTACAAATCCTTTGTATTGTAAAATTATTGTGCCAGGGTTTGCCTTTAGGATGATTAGATTGCTTGTTGGTATGTGCGGTGCAGAAACAGAAACTTTGGCTGTAGCGCGTGAATTTTCATATTTTACTGGAACGTCAAATGGTTCTGAAACATTTTGCACACTATTGCTATACAATTTTTTATTTCATCCTAATTTTTCAGAATTTTTGGAGTACTAGAAGTATGGTAGATGTTTAGATTGCTACAGACTGTCGATTCTATCGGTGGTATGGGCCATGGAAAACATATATTACAGTAGCTACAATGCAAAAACAAAATATGAATTGGTTTACAAAAATACTTAGAGTAGTGATTTGCTTTATTATACTAACGGATCTTACCAAGCTTTGTGTTGAGTTTTGTGTGGATGAAGTGATCAAAGATCGAGGGTCTCGATATGAGGAGAAGGAGGAGAGGCAAGAGCTCAAGCTTAGGGATGCCCAAGGCACCCCAAGTATATATTCAAGGAGACTCAAGCGTCTAAGCTTGGGGATGCCTCGAAGGGAATCCCATGTTTCTTCGACAATTATCGGTATGTTTTCGTCTTCATTTCGTTCATGTGATATGCGTAAGTCTTGGAGCCTCTTTTGCATTTAGTTTTCACTTTTCTTTCATGCACCATGCTGGTATGACATAGTCCATGTTCGATTTATAGAATGCTCCTTGCATTTCACTTATATCTTTTGAGTATGGATTTATATAATGCTTCGTGTGCTTCACTTATATATATCATTTGAAGTTTGGATTGCCTGTTTCTCTTCACATAGAAAACTGCTATTTGTAGAATGCTCTTTTGCTTCACTTATATTTATTAGAGCATTATCTTTTGTAGGAAGAATTAAACTCTCATGCTTCACTTATATCTATTTAGAGAGTCAACATGAATTGGTCAATTGCATGGTTAGTCACAAAATCCTACATAAAACTTGTGGATCACTGAATATGATATGTTGGATTCCTTGCAATAGTTTTGCAATATAGAGATGGAATATGTGGGAGGTACTAGTAAACAGTTGTGGTTAGTAAGAATATTGGTGTTAAGGTTTGTGATTCCCGAAGCATGCATGTATAGTCTCTTGTTACGCTATCAAGTTGGAACATGATTTATTATTGATTGTCTTCCTTATGAGTGGCGGTCGGGGACGAGCGATGGTCTTTTCCTACCAATCAATCCCCCTAGGGGCATGTGTAGTAGTACTTTGCTTTGAGGGCTAATAGACTTTGGCAATAAGTATATGAGTTCTTTATGACTAATGGGAGTCCATGGATTATACACACTCTTACCTTTCCGCAATTTGCTAGCGTCTACGGTACCATGCATTGCCCTATACTTGCAAAGTACTCGTAGCTTTATTCTCGCAAAGTACTCATAGCTTTATTCTTGCAAAATAGTTTCATACTTGTTTTAGGTAAAGCAAACGTCAAGTGTGCGTAGAGTAGTATCAGTGGTTGATAGAACTTGAGGTAATATTTGTTCTACCTTTAGCTCCTCGTTGGGTTCGACACTCTTATTTATCGAAGAAGGCTACAAACGATCTCCTAGTGGGTTATCAATATCATGTGAATAAGCAAAAACTTAGGCTCAACCAAAACTGATCGATCATTGTTGAAGAAGAAAGGTGGGATGCCAACCGGGGCATCCCCAAGTTTGAGCTTTTGTGTCTCCTGAATTCTTCTCATATCACGGTTTCCCTAAATCTCAAAAACATCATCCACACAAAACTCAACAAGAACTCGTGGGATAAATTACTATAAATCATTGCAATAACCTTATCATTCTCTACTGTAGAAAATCACTAAAATTATTATTTTATATTGTCTACTAAATGCCTCTGCATATCTAACAATCATATCCTCCAATAGAATAATTAAGCAAGAAAACTGAAAGTGCGTTATATCGACTAGAGGGGTGAATAGGCGATTTTTACAGATTCTTCACTAAGGAATTTCTAGGTGAAGAAATTCCTAAGTAACGTCACACTAGCAGCGGAATAAGTACTCAGGCATATGCATAACAGAGCAAAAGCATAGTCATCATGATGAAATGAAAATAAGCACATAGTACAGAAAGCGTGATAATAGGATAAGCAGGTTGAAGACTATGTGACTGAAGAAATTGGATTGAGGAAATAGAGAAATTTCTTCAGTCAAAGTCTTCAAAAAGTAATGATCAGGATCATCAACACATGAATGAGGAAATGAAAGGGTTGAGCAAATAGAACCAGTTGGCTTGGTGAAGACAATGATTTGGTAGATCAGTTCCAACTGCTGTGACAGCTGTACGTCTGGTTAGAGCGGCTGAGTATTTAAACTCGAGGATACACAGTCTCGGACACATAGTCCTCACCGAATTCTCCTTGAGCTAAAGTCACACAGACCTCTCCCAACACTCGTCGTAAGTCTTCACAGTTGACTTCCAAACCTTCATAGACTTGGTCACTCGGCGATCCACAATTCCTCTTGGATGCTCTGACCATGACGCCTAACCATCTGGAGGATACACAGTCCTCAAAGGTAACAAGCGTCGGTTCCACACAGGAACAATCTCTTCAATGATTCTCAATCACTTTGGGTTTGTAGGTGTTTGGGTTTGGGTTTTGGGTTTTCCTCACTTGATGATTTTCGCTCAAAGTCCTCGAAGGATGGGATGCTCTCAATGACAAGAGTCAGTTCCTCTGGGAGCAGCCAACCAGACAATGGTTGTAGGGGGAGGCTATTTATAGCCTAGGGAGCAACCCGACATGATAAGACATAAATGCCCTTCAATGATATGACCATTAGGTGGTAGGATATTTTTGACAGCTCGCGGCACAGCAATGGTCAGATTTTGAGGTATCAAACTCCTCAGGGCTATCATGTTCCTCACTGTGTTGGCAATCCGCACTGGCGAATTCCTAACTCCTCAGTCAGAACAAATTCCTCAGAGACCAAAAGATCTTTGTCTCTGTCACTTAAGAAATTGACTGAGCTGATATGAGATTTCCAATGGCTTCACTCGAAAGGATTGGGTAGGTGTAGGATTTTGAGATGAGCATCACTTGGAAATCAGTTTCCTTAGTATTACCTTGACCACCTTTAACAGTACAATGTTTCCTATGACTCAAGAAAGAGAAAATGAAACTACAAAAACAAAAGTTTTCACGCTTCATAATCCTCGCATGTGTAGCGATCAGACCTCAAACGGTCAAGTCTCTGTGCATCAGTGTCATCCTTGGATCAGTAATGCTGACACACACAGTACTCGAGGAATTATAATAGAGTTTGAATCACACACTTATTACATTGAGTCCTCATAAAGAGTATGATTACACAAAAATTATCATGGTTGAAGGCCATCTAAACTAAATAGCCGTGGAAGCTTCGAAGGTAAATGAGTCCATCAACTCCAACGGCATAGCTGAGTGCAAAACAACGACCTATCGCACCTTATTCATCGTCTGAGTAGTCTGCAACATGAGACGTTGCAGCCATGTAGGTCAGCATATTGAATATACTAGCAGAGTTACACTGTATAGCAATGAAATGCAAGAACTATATCTACATGCAATATTTGGCTGGTGGAGGCTGCATGTTTATGATTTTGCATAAAGCTGGTTTTTCCCTACAACAAAGGAATACATTTATTTAACTACTCCCAAGTTGCCCAATATTTTGAGAAGGTAACCCCAACTCAAATCCCAATTAAAAGTATCATCATTAACCCAAATCAAAATTAATTAAAGTAACATGATGAGATCACATCAATAGATTCAAGTACTAGATACTCAAGATGTCCATAAGCGGGGACATGGCTAACCATGATTAGTTTATACACTCTGCATAGGTTTGCGCACTTTTCCCCACAAGACTCGACCGCATCCATGATCGGATGATTGAGACATAGTCTTTCTGAAGCATTAAGTCTCTACTCTGGGCGGACCCGTACACATACTTTCCCCTACATTTGCTAGTCCACCTCTTCAAGAGCTCACACAACTTACTCAACTAGGCCAGAGCCCATAATGGCTTGTGGCTACACACGGAAGTTTCTATCATGAATAATCTTATGATCCCTGTGAGCCTGGGTGGCATTCCATAGGAAAAATCACACAGGTACTCCGGGATTTCCCAAGACAGACAACACTGGGTTCCCAAGGTGCCTCAACAACCCACCTAGATGTATATTAAAGTTGCCACCTTAATGTTATCCATGATTAGATAACTCTCAAACTTCCATGTGTGTATCACGATCCAATCCATGTCTATGAGCATGGCTAAGAAATAAATAAGCACAACGTATATTCCTAGGGTGATCAAAAGGTATTAGGTTCCTACCTCAAGCACTAAAACCAAAACCACATGTTCCCAATCCTACGCATGCAAATATTTGAGGGCAGAACTAATGCATAGTAAAAACTGGGTATAAAAGAGTATGATCAAAGTGTAAGTTGCCTTGCTGACGATCCGCAAACTCTAGAGATTCGTAGTAACAAGCTTCGCACTCCGGGTAATCTAGCATAGACAAACAATAGCGTACATAAGCAATCACTCAAACCAAACACGAGAAAACCGAGAAAAGATTCAAATCAAACACGAAACAAGCAAACGACTTAAACTAACAAGAGTAAAACCTAACAACATTATTATCATGTGGATTAGATCTTATCAGTAGGTACATTTGATTAGCTACTATTTGCAAAAAGATTCAACTCAAATGGAGCAACGAAACTCAAAATACAGACTAAACAAGATCATTTACTAATCTAGACTAAACTCAATTTTTACAGTACCAAAATCATATTGAAGTTGGTTAACTGGAAAGAACAGAACGATACGAAGATTTAGGCGCTGGTTTCATCTAATTTGGATAAACGAGTAAAAAGGTCTGCCAGTTTTAAGACGAGGGGCTAAATCATGATAAAACTATTCGTGGATAGGTCCCTGGCCGAAAATAAACTAAAAAGAAAAATCCTATGGCGCGAACGTTCGTTAACAGAACTTATACGACGAAAACCATTCGTTAAAACAGACAAACGAACGAGCGTTCGTTAAGTAATAAAACCCTAACAAAAAACCAATCTAATAAAATGAACCGGCTAAACTAAAAAAACCAAGGCTAGTCGACAGTTTTACTGGTTAACCGGAGATAACCGATCAGCGGCGGCGGCTTCGATCTATGGCGGTGGCGGCGAGCGGTGGCGTCGGCGGAATGCGGGTGATGCAGCGGTGGCTCCAGGCGGCAGGGTTCGGTGGCGGCGCGGCGCGGAAGCGTCGACGGCGAGCAGCAGCGACGACGGCAGCGGCTGGCGGCGACGGCGCGGGGCGGCGCTGTGGCGGGAGGCGGCGATGCGGCGGCGGTGCGGGACGGGACAGAGGGGGCCGGGGCCGTCTCTATTTAAATGGCGCAGGGCACCCCGAGGCGGTGGCGGTGTCGCGGAGTCCTTCGGCACTCCGGCAGCGTCCTGGCGCCGGACTCTGAGCGGGAGGCGGTGGCGGCGCGGGCTGGCTTGCTCGGCCCTGTCGGGTGGGAAGATTTTTGTTTAGTAAATTTCGCCCGAAAGGAAAAATCCTAATAAAATATATAAGAAATTCAAAAAATTCTAGAAACAATTTTCGCCGTCCAAACATAATATTTAGGACAAGACGAACATTTTTTTGGACTAAGATGCAATTTTAAAAATGCAATATTTTTCTAATTCAAATAAAATAGCAAATAAAATACCAATTAAATCATAATTTGATTTTAAAATTCTTTCTCCAATATTTCTCTTAGTTTGAAGAAGTCATATTATCTTCCCTCATATATTTTTAATAATGAAATTATTGGAGAGAAAAATAATAAAATCAATTTTATCCTTTCTTCCAATTTGAAATAAATTCAAATATAAAATTTGTGAAACCTCCAACTCTCCCATTGGGTCCTTGAGTTGCTTAAGATTTCTAGGATCTCAACAAAATGCAAGAATAAATATGACATGCATATGATGATCTATGTATAACATCCAAATTGAAAATTGGGATGTTACAAACCTACCCCCCTTAAGATGAATCTCGCCCTTGAGATTCGGGTTGCTCAGCAAAAAGGTTTGGGTGGTCTCTACGGAGATCTTCTTCTCGCTCCCAGGTGGCTTCCTCCTCAGTATGGTGGCTCCACTGAACCTTGCAAAACTTGATAACCTTGCTGCGAGTAACTTGACTGGAAAACTCGAGAATCTTGACTGGCTTCTCTTCATAAGTCAAATCACTGTCTAACTGAATTGCTTCCAGTGGCACTGTATCTCTCAGAGGAATATCAGCCATCTTTGCGTGGCACTTCTTCAACTAGGAAACTTGAAACACATCATGAACTCCTGACAATCCTTCTGGCAATTACAGTTTGTGGGCAACTTCTCCCATGCATTCCAAAACTCTTTATGGTCTCACAAAACATGGTGCTAGCTTTCCCTTGACTCCAAAACGTTTAAGTCCTCGAAGTGGGGACACACGAAGATATGCTCTGTCTCCGACTTTCTAAACCATCTCCTTGCGTTTAGTATTCACATAACTCTTCTGCCTATACTGGGCTACCTTGAGTCTGTCACGAATCAACTTAACCTTCTCTTCAGAGTCTTTGATTAAGTCTAGTCTGAACAACTGTTGACCTCCAACTTCATCCCACGATAACGGTGTTCTACACGTCCTTCTGTACAAGGCTTCGACAGGGGACATCTTCAAACTGGCTTGATAACTGTTGTTATAAGAAAACTCTGCATATGGAAAATTGTAATCCCAACTAGATCCATAATCTAGCGCACAAGCTCTCAACATGTCCTCCAGAATCTGATTGACGCTCTCGGCCTGTCCATCTATCTATGGATGAAAGACTATACTGAACTCTAGCCTGGTACCCAAAGTTTCATGCAACTGATTCCAAAACTTTGAAGTAAACTGGGTTCCTCTATCTGATATAATTGTCCTCGGAACTCCGTGTAGACATACGATGCTGGTCATGTA
Organism: Triticum aestivum; assembly: GCF_018294505.1. Lineage (NCBI taxonomy): Eukaryota > Viridiplantae > Streptophyta > Magnoliopsida > Poales > Poaceae > Triticum > Triticum aestivum. The sequence goes on from NC_057801.1 coordinate 554,992,810, forward strand.
TATCTTTGCCAACTTAGCACTCATATAGGTGGTCTTCACCAGGATTAAATGAGCTACTTTCATCAAACGATCGACTACAACCCAGATAGAGTCATAGCCTGAACGAGTCCTGGGTAATCCAGTGATAAAATACATGCCAAGCTTATCCCACTTCCATTCGGGTATCGGCAATGGCTGTAGCAATCCAGCTGGCTTCTGATGCTCTGCCTTAACTTTCTGACATACATCACATACTGCTACACACTCGGCAATATCCTTGTTCATTCCTATCCACCAGAAACCTTCCTTCAAATCCAGATACGTCTTAGTGTTTCCTGGGTGAATCGAATACGGCGAATCATGTGCCTCCTGCAGAATCAACTTCCGGATCTCTGGGTCATTAGGCACATATATGCGATCCTCAAACCATAAAGTGTCGTGCTCATCCTCACGAAAGCCTTTTTCCTTTCCTTTACTCATCCTTTCCCTTATCTCAGAAACCTCCTTGTCAGTCTTCTGGGCTTCTCTGATCTTACCCAAAAGAGTAGACTGAATTTCCAATGCTACAACATAACCTCTCGGAACTATCTCCAAACATAGCTCTCGAAGATCATCTACTAACTCCTTAGGTAATCCTCCGGTTATGAGCGTGTTAACATAACTCTTGCGGCTCAACGCATCTGCTACGACATTGGCCTTTCCGAGATGATAGTGCAATTTCATATCATAATCCTTGATGAGCTCCAACCATCTCCTTTGCCTAAGATTCAACTCCTTCTGCATGAAGATGTATTTCAAACTCTTATGATCCGTGTATACCTCACAATGGTTTTTGATGAGAAAATGTATACATGTCTTCAGCGCGTGCAATATGGCTGCTAACTCCAAATCATGCGTAGCATGATTCAGCTCATGAGGCTTAAGCTGTCGTGAGCCATATGAAACAACTCTTCCTTCCTGCATAAGTACAGCTCCAAGTTCTCGACAGGAAGTGTCACAATATACTTGGTAATCCTTACGTTGGTCTGGGAGAATCAGCACTGGGGTTGTAACCAAATGTTTCTTCAATTCCTAAAAACCGGTTTCACAATCCTCAATCCATTTAAACTCGGTGTCCTTATTCAATAACTTCGTCATGGGCTTTGCAATCCTGGAGAACTTCTCAATGAACCTTCGGTAGTAAACTGTGAGTCCAAGAAAACTTCTAATCTCTCCAACTGATGCAGGTGCCACCCATTTAGTAACAGAAGCAACCTTGGTAGGGTCTACTGCTATTCCTTCTCTAGATATAACGTGTCCGAGAAATCTAGCTTCCTTTAGCCAAAACTCACATTTGCTGAACTTGGCATACAATTGATGTTCTCTGAGCATCTCAAGAACCAAACACAAATGCTCCTTATGCTCCTCTTCGTTCTTCGAGTAGACCAATATATCATCAATGAACACCACGACGAACTTATCCAAAAACTCCATAAACACTTTGTTCATCATGTTCATGAAATAGGCAGGCGCGTTAGTCAGACCAAATGACATAACGGTATACTCATATAGCCCGTACCTTGTGGTAAAAGTTGTCATAGGTATATCCTGCACCCGGATCTTCAACTGGTGATAACCTAATCGAAGATCGATCTTAGAGAAAACTTTAGCTCCTTGCAACTGGTAAAACAAATCATTGATCATCAGCAAAGGGTATTTGTTTTTGATTGTCACCTCATTTAGCGCACGATAATTAACAACCAACCTTAAAGATCCATCCTTCTAATCCACTAGGAGCACTGGGGCTCCCCAAGGTGATGAACTTGGTCGAATGTATCCTTTCTCTAGTGACTCATTTATCTATTTCTTAATTTCCTCCAGATCTTGTGCGGGGATCCGATACGGTCTCTTTGATATTGGTCCGGTGCCTGGCAATAGCTCAATCAAAAACTCAATGTCTCTATCCGGTGGCATGCCTGGTAACTCCTCCGAAAATACATTGGGGTAATCCTTCACCACTGGTACTTCCTCCTGTAGAACTCCTGATAAGGAATTTACTTGAGTCCTCCTAGGCGCATGCCGGGATACATACTTGATCCTCTTTCCTTCTGGGGTGGTGAGAAGAATTGATTTACTGGCGCAGTTAATGTTTCCTTCAAACTTGGATAGCTAATCCATTCCCAGTATCACATCCAATCCTTGTGACTCCGGAAAAATTAGGTCGGTTGGGAAAACATGTCTACCTACGGTTAGTGGCAAATAACAACATCCCCTACTAGCCATATACTCCGCTCCTGGGGAACTTACTAACATAGGTGACTTAAGGGATATGGTTGGCTTATTATACTTATCCACAAATCCCCTTGATATGTATGAATGCGATGCACCAGTATCGAAAAGAACAAGTGCGCTAAATGCATTAATCAAAAACTTACCGACAACTACGTGGGTTGATCCTCAATCTCCTCCACGCTGACGTGGTTCACCTGACCTTTGGTGAAGGGGTTGGGCTTCTTGGCAGAACCTCCATTGCCATTTCCATTCTTTGCTTCAGGACATTCAGTGGCATAATGTCTGGTCTTCTGGCACTTAAAACAGGTGATGTGGCTCAGATCCCTCTTAGCTGGTGTTGAAGGGTTGGAATGGTTCTGGCTGCTACTTCCTCCATTCCCGTTGCCATTCTTGGGGCCACTGTGGTTGTGTGAACTTGCTTCATTGTGTGTATGTCCTCCATGGTTATGGCCTCCATGGTTGTGGTTATGTCCTCCTGAGTACGGGGAATAGCGGGCCTTCTACTGAGCTCATGAAGTGTACCTCCCCTGTCCATACATCCTCTTGCGATTATCAATCTGTTGTTACTTGCCTTCAATCATGAGAGCTCTGTCTACCAACTCCTGGTAGTTGTTGAAAATTGCCACAATCAACTGCATGCTCAACTCATCATTCAGTCCCTCTAGGAACTTCTCCTGCTTAGCAACATCTGTAGCTACGTCATCAGGGGCATAACATGCTAATTTTCTAAACTCATCCACATACTGGCCCACTGTACGTCCTCCTTGGCGCAAGTTGCGAAACTCGTTCTTCTTCATGCTCATTGCTCCTGCTGAAACATGGGCAGTGCGGAAAGCCTGCTGAAACTGATCCCATGTAACAGTGTCAATGGGGTAAGTGGCTGTGAAATTCTCCCACCATGATGCTACGGGTCCATCAAGCTGATGTGCGACAAAACGCACTCTCTCCGCATCTGTGCATCCTGCACTGATTAGCTCTCTTCCAATCTTGCGGAGTGAATCATCTACAACAATTGGCTCAGTGCTACTAGAGAACACCGGCGGATTCAACCTTAGAAAGCGGGCTAGGTGATCAACAGGGGGTGGTGGTGGTGGGTTGTTGTTGTTGTTGTCTTGGTTTTGGTTCTGAACTAGTATCTACATCAAGGCATTCTGCTGCTGGATCAACTGAGTGAGCTCCGGTGGGAAGGCAAATCCATTGTCATGTCTCGGAGGCATCTGATGGGTTAGAAGGGGTGAGAAAACATAATAGAAATAAGGTCTAAGAGAGATTCACTACCCATGATGCTCATGAGACAAACACAATCAATTTAACTTCAATCAATAGCACACAAGATCACACAAATCAGTCTAACCTATGATTACAAACTCGACCGTTGCTAACTACTTGGAGGGAAATACTACTAGTTACAATGGTGGTCATCTAGAAATTTTCATCAGAGGAAGACTCCATGATATCTGCTCCAGCTTCATCAATGTACTTGTCATCGCTGTCATCATTTGCATCACTATCCGTGTTGGTGTTGTCCAGGATGGTGTAGTCCTCCGAACGGATCTCCGTTGCTCGCTTGACATTCTCCACTGATATTCCCATCTTCCTCTCCAGGTCTTCATGCTTCTCTAGTAGTACGGCAATCTCTTCCTCGTAACCATCGCGTGTAGACTTGAGTTCCTCTTCTAGCTCATTGTTTCTCTTCACCAGTTTCTTGATCTTCTTCATATGGATAATTTGTTGATTCTCTTGTCAACGAATATGATCTCCCATCTCTTGAATGTAGGCTGCAATTGATCCATCCCTCCTGGTATGAATCATCTCCCATTTGTCATCTCGACGGCCACATATTTGGTAGATGGTATTTTCCAGCTCCTTGTGATACACCTCACATATGCGTCCAAAGGTGATATGTGCTGCCATGCTCTTTCCAATACTTCAGTTTGGTGCATCCAGGTAGAAATCAATAGGCTCCATTGTTGGTGCAAAACTCCTCCCAGGTACCCAGACTTTGATCTTCCAGCGCTCCTCTTCCGGTACAGATGTAGAGAAAGTCCCTGTGAAACTTTGTAGTCTGATGTTCAAATACTTAGTGACTTCCTTCAAGTGCTTCCCAAAAGGGGTGTTGTCATCCGGCTGAGTGAACTTGTTCCTGGGATCCACCATCTATAGAGTAGAAATAGAGGAGAATTTGAAATGAGTAGAGAAGAGAAATCCTGTGGCTCATTCTAGTGGTCGCGTCCTACAGTCAGTGTGTGCTCTAATACCATCTTGTAGCGACTAGACCTCAAACGGTCAAGTCTCTGTGCATCAGTGTCATCCCTGGATCGGTAATGCTGACACGCATAATACTCGAGAAATTTTAACAGAGTTTCAATCACACATTTATTACATCGAGTCCTCATAAAGAGTACGATTACACAAAAATTATCATGGCTGAAGGCCATCTAAACTAAATAACTGTGGAAGCTTCAAAGATAAATGAGTCCATCAACTCCAACGACATAGCTGAGTGCAAAACAATGACCTGTCGCACCTTATTCATCGTCTGAGTAGTCTGCAACATGAGACATTGTAGCCATGTAGGTCAGCACATTGAATATAATGGCAGAGTTACACTATATAGCAATGAAATGCAAGAACTATATCTACATGCAATATTTTGCTGGTGGACGCTGTAAGTTTATGATTTTTCATAAAGCTATTTTTTCCCTACAACAAAGGAATAAATTTATTTAACTACTCCCAAGTTGCCCAATATTTGAGAAGGTAACCCCAACTCAACTCCCAATTAAAAGTATCATCATTAACCCAAATCAAATTAATTAAAGTAACGTGATGAGATCACATAAATAGATTCAAGTACTAGATACTCAAGATGTCCATAACCGGGGACACGGCTAACCATGATTAGTTTATACACTCTACAGAGGTTTGCGCACTTTTCCCCACAAGGCTCGACCGCATCCATGATCGGATGATCAAGACATAGTCTTTCTGAACCATTAACTCTCTACTCCGGGTGGACTGGTACACCTAGTTTCCCCTACATCTGCTAGTCCACCTCTTCAAGAGCTCACGTAACTTACTCAACTATGGCAGAGCCCATAATGGCTTGTGGCTGCACACGGAAGTTTCTAGCATGAATAATCTTATGATCCCTGTGAGCCTGGGTGGCATTCCATAGGAAAAATCACACGGGTACTCCGGGATTTCCCAAAATAGGCAACACTGGGTTCCCTAGGTGCCTCAACCAAGCCACCCAGATGTATATTAAAGTTGCCACCTTAATGTTATCCATGATTAAATAACTCTCAAACTTCCATGTGTGAATCACGATCCAATCCTCGTCTACGAGTGTCGGTGTCAAAACTGGCGGATCTCGGGTAGGGGGTCCCGATCTGTGCGTCTAGGCGGATGGTAACAGGAGACAAGGGACACGATGTTTTACCCGGGTTCGGGCCCTCTTGATGGAGGTAAAACCCTACGTCCTGCTTGATTAATATTGATGATGTGTGTTACAAGAGTAGATCTACCACGAGATCATGGAGGCTAAACCCTAGAAGCTAGCCTATGGTATGATTGTTGTTCGTCCTACGGACTAAAGCCATCCAGTTTATATAGACACCGGAGAGGGATAGGGTTACACAGAGTCGGTTACAATGGTAGGAGATCTACATATCCGTATCGCCAAGCTTGCCTTCCACGCCAAGGAAAGTCCCATCCGGACATGGGATGAAGTCTTCAATCTTGTATCTTCATAGTCTTGGAGTCCGGCCGATGATGATAGTTCGGCTATCCGGACACCCCCTAGTCCAGGACTCCCTCAGTAGCCCCTGAACCAGGCTTCAATGACGACGAGTCCGGCGCGCATGTTGTCTTCGGCATTGCAAGGCGGGTTCTTCCTCCAAATAATTTATAGAAGATTGTGAACACCAGGATAGTGTCCGGCTCACAACGCGTTTAGCAAAGCGGTTTTCTTGGCACGTCTTGTCGAAGCAGAGATCGTGTTCCCCTTATTCCGAGATTCCCATCAATACGGACGTGGGTAATGATGGGGTTATGTACCTAGGGTAGGGTCACGGACCTGTCCCAAGTAACTTACCCTAGGACATCCCTAGAAGAGGTCGCCTTCCAGTCGACCAACGAGGATTCACTCGACCAACGAAGACACACTCGACTGGCCTGAAGGACTCGACCACGAAGACGCACTCGACCACCAGAAGGTCAAGAGGCACTCTGCACCGCAACGGCCTATAATTAAGTAGACTTTATGATAGTAAAGGCACTTTATGTGGGGCGTTACCAGTAACGCCCCAGACTTAACTCACCTTAAACCTTCTCCTACGTGGGCTGGCTGGGGTCCTGGCGCACTCTATATAAGCCACCCCCCTCCACAGGCAGAAGGGTTCGGCACCTTGTAATCCATACATTCATAATCCACTCGACCGCCTCCGGGCTCCGAGACGTAGGGCTGTTACTTCCTCCGAGAAGGGCCTGAACTCGTACATCCTTTGTGCTTACAACCTCTCCATAGCTAGGACCTTGCCTCTCAATACCTACCCCCCACTCTACTGTCAGGCTTAGAACCACGACAGTTGGCGCCCACCGTGGGGCAGGTGTTTTAGCGATTTTGTGGAGAAGTTGCGATTCTTCCGAGTATTTTCATCATGGTGTCTGCTGGAGTTTTGGTCGAGGGTCAAGAGATCCGTCTCGGCACTCTCACCTTCATCGCCGACGACTCCGCATGGCTCCAAGAGGCTCCGCTCGATGTTGATGCGCTCCCCGTCCGCGGTGCGACGCATTTCCGCGCATGTGTCCGCGGCGTTCTGTTGCGGCAACCGTCGACCCAGTATCGGTCAGTTCCTTCCACCCTCCCGGTCTCCCGCCAGCGCAAGCGCTCAGGTCGGTCGAGGCTTCAGCGATGGGTGAGTCACGCGGTGGCTCGCCAGTCGACCACTACGCAAGTTGCGGCAATCGAGCCCAACGAATATCTCTACGGCTTGTTCGATCAGTCGACTGGCTCCGGAGAGACTGCATCCGAATGCGGAAGCAGTGATCCAGCGGCGGAAATCCTGATGGTCAACGGGCCTCATAGCCCTCCCGGCTTCGCCCGCGGTGGTGGAGCAGGCGACGGCGGCGACCCTGCTCGAGGTTACGAAGAATACCAGCCCGAGCCACTCGACTCTCTGCAAAGAGAAGAGCTTCGCCGCAGGAACGAGGATCCCCTGCGTATTCCTATCGCAGGAGAAACCCCCGAGGCTCGCGCCTTGGAGGAGGCGCGCCTGGCCAATTTGGCCGAGCGCACTCGACTGGAGAACCTTCAGCGAGCACTCGACGAGCGCGCGCGGCAACGAGTTCCTGACACCAGTCGACGTCAACTCTTCTCGCCGACTCAGGTATATCGAACCCCGATTCAGAATTTAGCAGCAGCGACCCGTATAGCAGAGTCCATTCAGCCTTCGCAGTCAGAAGCTGGCAGAGGTTTGCTGCAGATCAGAGATCTGCTCCGGGCAGCAGGAGATCAGAATTCAGCCGTGTCTCAGTCGCGCAACAGGATTCACAGTCGATCTGTCACTGTGAATACGGTACAGTCGGCTCACAGCCCCAGATCGCCTCCGCGGCGCGAAGGGTATGAGCATCGGCGAGATCAATATGGCGACAGGCTCGACCGAGATGATAGGCGTCGAGTGCCTTATTCCCCTCTGAGGGGTGGGTCTTACGCTCCTCGGCAGCCAGATGATAGGTGTCAGTACAGTACAGGGCGTAGAGTTCCAGTTGACCCCAGGGAGCCAGGCTTCGACGCGCGATCCATTATCGTGCAAGGGTTGGTCGACCGGAACAGAGCCCATCGTGGTGCACTCGACAGAGAAGTGCCCACGAGCAGTCGAGTACATGTTTCTGGCCCTGAATGTTTCAGCAGAGCTATCAGAGCCGCTGTTATTCCCCCCAATTTCAGGTTGGCGACAGGAGTCAGCAAGTTCACTGGTGAGCCTAAGCCTGAAACTTGGCTTGAAGACTACCGAGTGGCAGTTCAGATCGGTGGTGGGAACGACGAGGTGGCCATGAAGCATTTGCCCCTCATGTTGGAAGGCTCTGCCAGGGCATGGTTGACCCAATTACCTCCTAGCAGTATCTGCACTTGGGAAGATCTGTCCCGAGTGTTCGTCAGAACGTTCGAAGGGACTTGCAAGCGGCCAGCGGGATTGACAGAGTTGCAAGTCTGCGTGCAGAAAACCAATGAGACTCTCAGAGAGTATATTCAGAGGTGGATCACTTTGCATCACACAGTGGAAAACGTCTCTGATCATCAGGCAGTGTGCGCCTTCAAAGATGGCGTCAAGAACAGAGAACTCAGCTTGAAATTTGGTCGAACCGGTGACATGACCTTGAGTCGTATGATGGAGATTGCTACCAAGTACGCCAACGGCGAAGAAGAAGACCGACTCCGAAGCGGCAAGCACAAGCCGAGTCAGTCGGAAAAAGGGAATTCCAGTCGGAAACAGAAGCGGAAGGCTGAACCGGCAGCTCCTGGAGAGGCTCTGGCCGTGACTCAAGGAAAGTCTAAGGGGAAACCAAAAGGATCCTGGAGCCCCAACAAGGTGAAGGATAAAGAAGGGAACGACGTGATGGATATGCCGTGTCATATACACACGAAGAAAGATGAAGAGGGCAATATCATTTACCCAAAGCACACCACACGCCAATGTCGACTCCTGATCCAGCAGTTTCAGGGAAAACAGTCTAAGGACAAGGAGAAGGAGTCGGACAAAGCCGAAGACAAAGAGGACAGTGAGGGAGGATACCCGCATATCAACTCCACTCTGATGATCTTCGCAGATGTGGAAAGCAGAAGTCGACTGAAAGTAATTAACCGAGAGGTTAACATGGTTGCTCCAGCGAAGGCAAATTATCTGAAGTGGTCTCAAACACCCATCACATTCGACCAATCTGATCACCCGACTCATATTGCCACCCCTGGGAGGCAAGCGTTGGTGGTCGATCCAGTTGTCGAAGGCACTCGACTGACAAAGGTGCTGATGGACGGTGGAAGTGGGCTGAATCTGTTATATGCAGACACGCTGAAAGGTATGGGCATTCCGATGTCCCGATTGAGCACGAGTAACATGAGCTTCCATGGAATTATTCCAGGGAAGAAGGCTGAGTCTCTCGGCCAGATAGCTTTGGACGTAGTATTTGGCGATTCAAAGCATTTCCGCAAAGAAAAGTTGACATTTGAGGTCGTGGATTTTCAAAGTGCATATCATGCCATTTTGGGGAGGCCAGCCTATGCACGATTCATGGCCCGACCATGTTACGTGTACCTCAAATTGAAGATGCCCGGTCCCAAAGGTGTGATCACTGTCACCGGAGATAGGAAAAAGGCAGAGGAGTGCTTTCAGAAGGGCTCCAAAATTGCCGACTCCCAAGTGACAGCGGTCGAGTTCGAAGAGTACAAGCAAAACGCAGATCCGAGTGACTTGTTGCGATCCAAGAAGCCCGCCACAGAATCTGCATTCCAGTCGGCCGGTGAGACGAAGCCTGTTCACATCCACCCGACCGACCCCGAAGCAGCTCCGACCCGCATCTCCACAACACTCGACCCAAAATAGGAAGAAGCGCTCATCCAGTTCCTCCGTGAGAACTGGGACATTTTTGCATGGAAGCCCGCTGACATGCCAGGTGTTCCCAGGGGACTGGCTGAGCATCGCCTAAGAGTCGACAAGTCTGCAAAGCCAGTAAAAGAACATCTTCGGCGGTCCGCCGTCCAGAAGAGAAAGGCCATCGGTGAAGAAGTGGCTCGACTGTTGGCGGCAGGATTTATCCGAGAGATATTCCATTCCGAGTGGCTCGCTAACGTCGTCATGGTTCCTAAGAAGGACAAGTCGCTCCGAATGTGCATTGATTTCAAGCACATAAACCGGGCCTGCCCGAAAGATCACTTTTTCAATCACAGTCGTCAGCGACGCTCCACTATCAGAGATTTTGCACAACAGAGATGCAACTGGTCGAGTGGCCAAATGGGCGATTGAACTTCTTCCCCTTGATATCAAGTTTGAGGCAAAGAAAGCCATTAAGTCCCAGGCAATAGCAGATTTCCTAGCCGAGTGGGTCGAACAGCAACAGCCGACTGAAGTTCACTCGGAGCATTGGACCATGTTTTTCGATGGCTCTAAGATGTTGAATGGTTCCGGTGCTGGGGTTGTCCTGGTTTCCCCCAGAGGAGATAAGCTCAGATATGTGCTCCAGATTCACTTTGATTCCTCCAACAATGAGGCAGAATATGAGGCCCTCCTATATGGGTTGCGCATGGCCATTTCACTCGGCGTCCGTCGCCTAATGGTTTATGGCGACTCAGATTTAGTGGTCAACCAAGTGATGAAAGAGTGGGACGTAAGAAGCCCAGCCATGACTGGATACTGCAGTGCAGTGAGGAAGCTGGAGAAAAAGTTCGAGGGGTTGGAGCTCCATCATATACCCCGACTGAAGAATCAAGCAGCTGATGATCTAGCAAAGATAGGTTCCAAGAGAGAAGCCATTCCGTGTGGTGTGTTCTTGGAGCATATACACACTCCATCAGTCAAAGAAGATCCTTTTACCGAAGAAACTCCGCAACCCAAGAGTGCCACAGATCCGACTGAAGTTGAAGTCCCAGCGGTGGTCGACTTGATCATGGAGGTTTTGGTAGTCATTCCCGACTGGACGATTCCATATGTTGCATATATCTTGAGGAAAGAACTTCCGGAGGACGAGGAAGAGGCTCGACAGATCGTCCGTCGATCTAAGGCCTTTACCGTCATCAAAGGACAATTATACAGAGAGAGTGCGACTGGAGTCGGACAGAAGTGCATTACACCAGAAGAAGGTCGACTCATCCTCAACGATATTCACTCGGGAACCTGTGGTCATCATGCATCCTCTCGAACCATCGTGGCCAAAGCATACCGAGCCGGATTTTACTGGCCCAAGGCGAATGAGATGGCAAAGGAGATAGTAGATAAGTGCGAAGGATGTCAGTTCTACTCGAATATGTCGCACAAGCCTGCGTCAGCTTTGAAGACCATCCCACTCGTCTGGCCTTTTGCAGTTTGGGGGCTGGACATGATCGGTCCTTTGAGAACAGGACGAAGTGGCTTCACGCATGTACTGGTGGCAGTCGACAAGTTCACCAAGTGGATCGAAGCTAAACTGATCAAGAGCCTCGACACCGGTACTGCTGTTAGCTTCATCAGGGAACTGGTATTCAGATATGGAGTCCCGCACAGCATCATCACGGATAATGGGTCGAACTTTGACTCAGAGGAATTCAGAACCTTCTGCAACTCCCAAGGCACGCGGGTCGACTACGCGTCGGTCGCTCATCCGCAGTCGAATGGACAAGCAGAGCGAGCTAATGGACTGATTCTCAAGGGGCTGAAACCGCGACTGATGCGTGATCTCAAACACGCGGCTGGAGCTTGGGTCGATGAACTTCCATCTGTGCTCTGGGGACTGCGGACCACGCCCAATCGGTCGACCGGAAGAACTCCATTCTTCTTGGTCTACGGAGCCGAAGCAGTCTTGCCAAGTGATCTTCTCCACAATGCTCCTCGAGTCGAAACCTACGACGAAGCAGAAGCTGAACAAGCGCGGCAGGACGCAGTCGACCTTTTAGAGGAAGAAAGGGAGATGGCTCTGATCCGGTCGACCATCTACCAACAAGATCTGCGCCGTTTCCACGCTCGAAATGTGAGAGGTCGAGCCTTCCAGGAAGGGGATCTGGTTCTCCGAGTGGATCAGCACAAACCACATAAGCTTGCTCCTTCTTGGGAAGGCCCTTTCATCGTCACCAAGGTTCTCCACAACGGGGCATACCGTCTTTACAACGTCGAGCACAATATCGACGAGCCCCGAGCTTGGAACGCGGAGCTACTCCGCCCGTTTTACACTTAAGTTGTATCACTCGGATGAGTTGCAATAAAGAGCTTCTGTAATTCATGGGTTTAGAAATAATTGTGTCAGCACTTTTTCTTTTTGTCCACATAAAAACTCCCCCTCAGTGGGTGGCTTAGCTGCGAATCCGTTTCGCCTAAGTTTGGAAAAATCCTGTCGAGTGGTGAGCCAGACTCTCACTCGGAGGCTTAGCTGCGAATCCGTTTCGCCTAAGTTCTAAAAATCCTGTCGAGTGGTGAGCAATCCTCTCACTCGGAGGCTTAGCTGCGAATCCGTTTCGCCTAAGTTATAAAAATCCTACCAAGTGGTGAGCAATCCTCTCACTCGGAGGCTTAGCTGCAGTCCAAGCACTCGCCTAAGTTTATCAAAATCCTACCGAGTGGTGAGCAATCCTCTCACTCGGAGGCTTAGCTGCAGTCCAAGCACTCGCCTAAGTTATAAAAATCCT
>NC_057801.1:555005867-555044886 GCF_018294505.1 Triticum aestivum
GAACAGCAACAGCCGACTGAAGTTCACTCGGAGCATTGGACCATGTTTTTCGATGGCTCTAAGATGTTGAATGGTTCCGGTGCTGGGGTTGTCCTGGTTTCCCCCAGAGGAGATAAGCTCAGATATGTGCTCCAGATTCACTTTGATTCCTCCAACAATGAGGCAGAATATGAGGCCCTCCTATATGGGTTGCGCATGGCCATTTCACTCGGCGTCCGTCGCCTAATGGTTTATGGCGACTCAGATTTAGTGGTCAACCAAGTGATGAAAGAGTGGGACGTAAGAAGCCCAGCCATGACTGGATACTGCAGTGCAGTGAGGAAGCTGGAGAAAAAGTTCGAGGGGTTGGAGCTCCATCATATACCCCGACTGAAGAATCAAGCAGCTGATGATCTAGCAAAGATAGGTTCCAAGAGAGAAGCCATTCCGAGTGGTGTGTTCTTGGAGCATATACACACTCCATCAGTCAAACAAGATCCTTTTACCGAAGAAACTCCGCAACCCAAGAGTGCCACAGATCCGACTGAAGTTGAAGTCCCAGCGGTGGTCGACTTGATCATGGAGGTCTTGGTAGTCATTCCCGACTGGACGATTCCATATGTTGCATATATCTTGAGGAAAGAACTTCCGGAGGACGAGGAAGAGGCTCGACAGATCGTCCGTCGATCTAAGGCCTTTACCGTCATCAAAGGACAATTATACAGAGAGAGTGCGACTGGAGTCGGACAGAAGTGCATTACACCAGAAGAAGGTCGACTCATCCTCAACGATATTCACTCGGGAAACTGTGGTCATCATGCATCCTCTCGAACCATCGTGGCCAAAGCATACCGAGCCGGATTTTACTGGCCCAAGGCGAATGAGATGGCAAAGGAGATAGTAGATAAGTGCGAAGGATGTCAGTTCTACTCGAATATGTCGCACAAGCCTGCGTCAGCTTTGAAGACCATCCCACTCGTCTGGCCTTTTGCAGTTTGGGGGCTGGACATGATCGGTCCTTTGAGAACAGGACGAAGTGGCTTCACGCATGTACTGGTGGCAGTCGACAAGTTCACCAAGTGGATCGAAGCTAAACCGATCAAGAGCCTCGACACCGGTACTGCTGTTAGCTTCATCAGGGAACTGGTATTCAGATATGGAGTCCCGCACAGCATCATCACGGATAATGGGTCGAACTTTGACTCAGAGGAATTCAGAACCTTCTGCAACTCCCAAGGCACGCGGGTCGACTACGCGTCGGTCGCTCATCCGCAGTCGAATGGACAAGCCGAGCGAGCTAATGGACTGATTCTCAAGGGGCTGAAACCGCGACTGATGCGTGATCTCAAACACGCGGCTGGAGCTTGGGTCGATGAACTTCCATCTGTGCTCTGGGGACTGCGGACCACGCCCAATCGGTCGACCGGAAGAACTCCATTCTTCTTGGTCTATGGAGCCGAAGCAGTCTTGCCAAGTGATCTTCTCCACAATGCTCCTCGAGTCGAAACCTACAACGAAGCAGAAGCTGAACAAGCGCGGCAGGACGCAGTCGACCTTTTAGAGGAAGAAAGGGAGATGGCTCTGATCCGGTCGACCATCTACCAACAAGATCTGCGCCGTTTCCACGCTCGAAATGTGAGAGGTCGAGCCTTCCAGGAAGGGGATCTGGTTCTCCGAGTGGATCAGCACAAACCACATAAGCTTGCTCCTTCTTGGGAAGGCCCTTTCATCGTCACCAAGGTTCTCCACAACGGGGCATACCGTCTTTACAACGTCGAGCATAATATCGACGAGCCCCGAGCTTGGAACGCGGAGCTACTCCGCCCGTTTTACACTTAAGTTGTATCACTCGGATGAGTTGCAATAAAGAGCTTCTGTAATTCATGGGTTTAGAAATAATTGTGTCAGCACTTTTTCTTTTTGTCCACATAAAAACTCCCCCTCAGTGGGTGGCTTAGCTGCGAATCCGTTTCGCCTAAGTTTGGAAAAATCCTGTCGAGTGGTGAGCCAGACTCTCACTCGGAGGCTTAGCTGCGAATCCGTTTCGCCTAAGTTATAAAAATCCTGTCGAGTGGTGAGCCAGACTCTCACTCGGAGGCTTAGCTGCGAATCCGTTTCGCCTAAGTTATAAAAATCCTACCGAGTGATGAGCAATCCTCTCACTCGGGGGCTTAGCTGCAGTCCAAGCACTCGCCTAAGTTTATCAAAATCCTACCGAGTGGTGAGCAATCCTCTCACTCGGAGGCTTAGCTGCAGTCCAAGCACTCGCCTAAGTTATAAAAATCCTACCGAGTGGTGAGCAATCCTCACACTCGGGGGCTTAGCTGCAGCCTCGTGCTCGCCTAAGTTATCAAAATCCTGTCGAGTGGTGAGCCAGACTCTCACTCGGAGGCTTAGCTGCGAATCCGTTTCGCCTAAGTTATAAAAATCCTACCGAGTGGTGAGCAATCCTCCCACTCGGGGGCTTAGCTGCAGTCCAAGCACTCGCCTAAGTTTATCAAAATCCTACCGAGTGGTAAGCCAGCCTTCCACTCAGAGGCTTAGCTGCAGCCTCGTGCTCGCCTAAGTTATAAAAATCCTACCGAGTGGTGAGCAATCCTCTCACTCGGGGTCTTAGCTGCAGTCCAAGCACTCGCCTAAGTTTATCAGAATCCTACCGAGTGGTAAGCCAGCCTTCCACTCGGAGGCTTAGCTGCGGCCTCGTGCTCGCCTAAGCACAGGCACCTTGCTTTGAACCTGCAAAGGACATTTTGAGCCGAAGGCAATCATATTCAAACGCCGAATTCAAGTTCGAATCGATGTCTAAGGGAACCAAAAGTGCTCAGGCGTCAAGCCTGTTAAAGTTTGTCGGATACAATTCCACTCGGCATACCGAGGCAAATTTAAAAGAGTCGAGCCATAAGAAGTTTTTTTTACCCCTCCTGTGGAGGGCTGGAAGGTGCGACGAATTCATCAAGGTCAATCCCGTCGGCGATCCGAGTGGCAGCTGCAAGGAAAGTCTCCATGAAGGACCTAAAGTCGTGCTTCTTGGTATTGGCCACCCGAAGAGCCGCCAGCTTCTCCTCTCGTGCATCCTTGCAGTGGACTCGGGCCAGACACAGAGCGACATCTGCCCCACACCGAGCTGAGGACTTCTTCCATTCCTGCACTCGACCAGGGATCGTGTTCAAGCGGGCCATTAATGACTCAAGGTCATTCTGAAGTGTCTCCTCAGGCCAGAGCGTCGAGTCGATGCGAGATGTGGCGGCCTTCAGCCTGGCGAGATAATCCACGACGGATGCAACGCGAGATTCCAGTCGGAAGATATCCATGGCAACCTCGTCATTTACCGGAGAATTGACAGGGTCAAGGTTTGGCTCCAGTCGGCTGGTTTCTTCTTCAAAGTTTTGACAAAATTCTGCAAGAGTGATCGCTAAGTCAAGGAGATAGTCGAATGAAAGAAGCCACAGTCAGAAATACTTGTCGAACATGGAAGTTTACCTTCGAGCATAAGAAACAGCTTCTTGGCAAAGCCACTCAGGAAGGCCTCCAGCGCAGTCTTCTTCTCAGTCAATTTGCTGACTTGATCGGTCAAGGCAGCTTTGTCGGTTCTCAGTCGACTGACTTCTTTGTTGGCAATCCCAAGAGCAGTTTTCAGGTTGGTATTGTCCTGTTCAAGCTTGGTGACTGAAGCTAACTTCTCGTCAGCAAGCTTGATCTTCTCAGCTAGCTCAAGGTCTTTTTTCTGCTGGGCCTCCTTTACCTTACCTGCAAGACACAGCATGATCAGATGTTGAAACAAGCAAGAGGAAAAGCAGTTGTCAAGGTCTCACCAAACATACCTTCAGTCTCCTCCTTCGCCTTTGTCAGCTTCTCCTGAACCAGCTTCAAGCTCAGCTCGACTTGAGTGTGTTTCTGTTCTAGCTCTGAGTAGCGAGCCACAAGATCACAGGAGTTCTGCGAAGAGCCAATCGACTAAACGTCAAAAATAATTCACTTCCGAGTGAAAAAGGGAAAAACACAAGTTTCTAAGACTACAGCCGAATACAAGCATTCGACCGTAGTCTCGGGGACTACACCCAGTGGGTGCACTCAGCGTGCCCCCACTAATCCTGTTGAAGACAAAGTCGACCAGTCGACCTCAAAAAAAAAAAACAGTGTACGAGACGCATTCTCTAAGACTGTGATCAACTGCAAGCAGTCGACCACAGTCTCGGGGACTACACCCAGTGGGTGCACTCAGCGTGCCCCCACCGGTTTGCGAAATCCAGTCGACCAGTCGACTGATAGAAAGATCGACATTATAAAGCCTAAGGCCGACTGCCAGCAGTCGACCTTAGCCTTGGGGACTACACCCAGCGGGTGCACTCAGCGTGCCCCCGCTAACACGGAGTTTATTCAACACTCCCAGTGGGTAACCAATATAAATCCCGGAAAAGAAAAGTTTTTGGGAGCGTATCCAACAGAACAAACAGCAGTCGACTGACCTGGACATTGCTTTGGAGGGCAGAGCTGGCGTCATAGGCTGCTTGACTCGCATCCCGGATGGTCTTCAGCTGCTCCATCATGAGTCCCGCCTGGCGTATCGCCTCCTTCGCCGCACCAGCTTGGTCCTCTGGGACGTGGTGAGTCGTGAAGAGGGAAGGCTGCTGAGCACTCGTCAGTGGGGTCGCGAAGGTCACCGTGTGTCGAGTGGTGTTCTCTCCCTCCACAGTCAGAATCTCAGGCGCTGACGCATCCTGAGACACCTTGCCGGCAGGCGCTTTCCGACTCCTCCTGTGCTTCAGCGGCTCCTCATCCTCATCATCATCAGGCAGATCGATAACAGTGTTGGGTGGAGCTGCAGAGAAGTGTCAGGATCAGAGATCGCGAGTCAGTCGACTAAGTATGGTATTAAGGACACGGCACCTGGATTCGAAGTTGCGGCATCCTCCATCTCGTGGTCATCGGCTCGGGTCGAAGTCTCAGAAGTAGCAGCACTGCAGCTCCAAAGGATCAGTCGACTAACATCAGTGTCGACCAGAGATAAAGTTCGCATAAGAATAAGAAAATATGAACAAGACTATTACCCTGAAATGGTGGGGATGGACACCTTCATCTTCGGCAGAAGCTTGGCCGGCTTCGATGAGGCCGCCCTGGGCTGCTTCGGCGCCTTTTCAGTCGGCGCCGGAGAGGTGGTCCGAGGGCGCTTGGTCGACTGGGCAGCGGTCGCTACCCCCTTACCACGTTCGGTTGAGGGGTCGTGGACGAGTTTCGACCGCCTTTCTGAGCGCGGTGGAACGACCTCCTCCTCCTCTTCTTCCTCGTCCTCGAGGTCATCTTCATCACCTTCATCATCATCATCGTCGTCGTCATCCCCTGCAGCATCCGAGTCCCATTCCTCCTCTCCCTGGCTCTCGCCCCCGCTCGCCTCACCTCCGCTCGCCTCGCCCCCGCTCGCCTCGCCTTCTTCAGTCGAAGTTTGTGCCCCATTGGGCATCGAGTACAGCTCGGTGAAGGCCTAGCAGTCGCCCAAACAACGATCAGTCGACCAGTCGACAGGATCGGCAAGAATGAATACAACAAAGACACCACGGAAAGCAGAGCAAGTGTACCTTGTTTGGGATGCTGTCGTGGTCGAGTGGAGGAATCCTTCTGGCTCCGCGCGGGTTGTCCCTGTTCCCGGTAACGGCTACCATCCACCTTTCCAGAGTGTCGTCGTCAACTTCTTCTGGATGGACTCTGGTCTCGTCCGCGGGCCCACAGTACAACCACATGCAGTGGCTCCGGAACTGGAGAGGTTGGATGCGGTGCTTGAGGAAAACCTCCAAGAGGTCCATGCCTGTCACTCCGTCCCGAACCAGCTGCACCACTCGCTCCATCAACATCTTCACGTCGGCTTTCTCCTCCGGAATCAGCTTCAGAGGGGAGGGCTTGTTCACTCGGTCCATGGTGAATTGGGGGAGTCCACTCGACTGCCCTGGAGTCGACTGGACCTGGCAGTAGAACCAAGTCGACTGCCAGCCCCTGACGGACTCGGGAAAAGACATGGGCGGGAATGTGCTATTGTTCCTCACCTGAATCCCCAGGCCCCCACACATTTGGACGACTCGGGTCTTCTCGTCACCTGGGCTCGCCTTCTTCACGGTCTGAGAGCGACACGTGAAGATACGTTTGAACAAACCCCAGTGCGGTCGACAGCCCAAGAAACCCTCGCACATGGACACGAACGCAGCAAGGTAGGCAATGGAGTTTGGGGTAAAGTGATGGAGCTGCGCTCCAAAGAAATTCAGGAAGCCACGGAAGAAAATGCTGGGTGGCAAGGAAAACCCTCGGTCGACATGAGTGGCCAGGAGCACGCACTCACCCTCTTCTGGTTGTGGCTGCCACTCCTTCCCCGGCAGCCTCGCAGCTCCGTGAGGGATCAAGCCCTCGTTGGCCATGTCGAGGAGGTCCTTCTCTGTGATGGTCGACTGGATCCAGTCTCCTTGGACCCAGCCTTTCGGCAGGCGGGATCTGGACGAAGACCCCCTGCGGGTGGTAGATCTCCCCTTCGCCTTCTCCGATGCCGACGCTTTCTTGGCACGCTCCAGCGCCGCCGTCTTCTCCTTGGCCATGGTCGCCGGCGAAATGCGCGAAGGAAAGTGGTGCGGAGGTGAGAGCGGGCGCGCTGAGCAGAGAGGAAGGAGGCAGAGGGAGAGAGAGAGAATGCTGAGGCGCAGCACAGAAATCCCCACCGGGCGCATATATAAGGTCTCTTCCGAGTGGCTGACATGTGGGCCTGGTCGATCTAATCATATCTGGGAGCAGTTATGGGGACTGGATACGTGGCGAAAAAGGCGGCGCGGAGATCGAGGCGTCTATGCCCCGTCCCATCCGAACGCCGCGGTCCGCCCCGCTTCGCGCGCGCCCCCGAATTTCGCACCCCGCAGAATCCGCGAACAACAAATCCGCCTGTCAGACGCGGCGATTCCGGCGATCCGTCGCTCGGAGATCGACGAAGTTCGAAAGATCACTCGACGCAAAAATAGAATGGATCGAGTCGACCGAAGACGATTTGCTCCTTGTCAACGAAGAGATTCTTTGATCCAGAACAGCGCACAACTAGAGCGCAAAGGTTAATCGGAAACGACGTCAACTCCTCCTTCACTCGAAGCCTCAATCCATTCGGGGGCTAATGATGGGGTTATGTACCTAGGGTAGGGTCACGGACCTGTCCCAAGTAACTTACCCTAGGACATCCCTAGAAGAGGTCGCCTTCCAGTCGACCAACGAGGATTCACTCGACCAACGAAGACACACTCGACTGGCCTGAAGGACTCGACCACGAAGACGCACTCGACCACCAGAAGGTCAAGAGGCACTCTGCACCGCAACGGCCTGTAATTAAGTAGACTTTATGATAGTAAAGGCACTTTATGTGGGGCGTTACCAGTAACGCCCCAGACTTAACTCACCTTAAACCTTCTCCTACGTGGGCTGGCTGGGGTCCTGGCGCACTCTATATAAGCCACCCCCCTCCACAGGCAGAAGGGTTCGGCACCTTGTAATCCATACATTCATAATCCACTCGACCGCCTCCGGGCTCCGAGACGTAGGGCTGTTACTTCCTCCGAGAAGGGCCTGAACTCGTACATCCTTTGTGCTTACAACCTCTCCATAGCTAGGACCTTGCCTCTCAATACCTACCCCCCACTCTACTGTCAGGCTTAGAACCACGACAGGTAACCCAACCGTGCCATTGATCGCGGCGCTTGGGGGATAAGCGAGTTTTATCAGGCCGGTGGGGACGCATGTTTGTGTCCGCCCATATAAGGGGATAAAGATCCAACCCTTTTACCTGCGCCTTCTTCCTCCTTGGCTTATCCAACTCCACGAACTTGAGCTCCAGCACCCAAGTCCGCACTTCTCACCTCAACCTTCTCCAACTATGTCCGGAGCGGGAGGCAAGTGGATGGCCTCCTCCGTCACGGAGGGGCAGATCCAGAAGCTGCGCAACACCAGATATTTGTCCAGCAACATCGCGCACCGGCTCCCCGACGAGGGAGAGCTCATCACCACCCCCAGGCCCCATGAGATGGTAGTATTTCTTTCCCATTTCCTCCGCGGACTGGGCTTCCCACTTCATCCCTTTGTCCGGGGGCTCATGTTCTACTACGGCCTAGATTTCCATGATCTGGCCCCGAATTTCATCCTCAACATCTCGGCGTTTATCGTCGTGTGCGAGGCTTTCCTCTACATCCAGCCCCACTTCGGCTTGTGGCTCAAGACCTTCAGTGTCAAGCCGAAGGTTGTGAAGGGCAGCCAAGCGGAGTGCGGAGGCGCCATGGTGGGCAGGATGTCCCACGTTACTTGGCTGGAGGGCACTTTCATGGAAACCATTAAGGGGTGGCAATCGGGGTGGTTCTACATCACCGAGCCGCGTGACCCTGAATGGGCAGCAGCCCCCGAATTCAGATCTGGCATCCCTACATAGCTCACCTCCTGGAAAGAGAGTGGCCGGATCTGGGGTGATTCGGAGGAGCTGACCGGACTCCAAGCCTGTATCCAAAAGTTGGTGGACAAGAAGCTCAAGCTTGTCAACATAGTCCAGGTCATGCTCATCCGCCGGATTCTCCCATGCCAACGAAGGGGTTTCAACATGTGGGAGTTCGATCCGGTGTAGCACCAGACTCTGAGCGGGCTCTTCGAAGATGTCTGGAAGGTGTTGTTCAAGGGCGCCGAGGCTCCCGCATCCGCTACCGAAGATCGCAGATTCAGCTCGCAGCGTCCGGCTGACGAGGTAAGTGATTTTGTCCTTTACGGAACGCTCGTTTTCCATAGTTTGACTCTATGTGGGATCTAAACTCCCTTTACCTTTGACAGGACTGGCTGGCGAAGGCCGAACAGACTATCTGTCCGGCCCCATTGCCAGAGGACCCAGCGGACGCCCGCCTAACGGGGCTGCTGGCTCCGGCACCCCACGTGGTGCCGGAGAAGAAGGCCAAGAAGAAGGCCAAGGGTACTCGAAAGAGTTCCCGTTTTCAGGTGTTATCGGTTGATGACTCCGAGGCCGACTCCTCCCACAAAGGCGAGGAGGAGAAGAAGAAAGCCTCTCCACCAGCGGGGGGAGGGAGGAAACGGAAGGCTTCCCCTACGGGGGAGGCCGAAGGGTCCAAGAAGGGAAAAACTCTTTCCCCGGACTGCTCTGCCAACGCTAGTGACGACGACGAGGACTGGCCTCCAAGGGCCAAGCCCCTGGCGAGATCGTAAGTATCCGGACTCCCGAATAACTTCATGGTTTTTCTTTTCACCACATAATGTCTTTCTAATGCCGCATACAACCCTGTAGTCCGCCCAAGGATGATCTTCCCGCTTCGTCGAGCGGGTCCTTAGGTGCGTCGGATATGGATTCTCTTCCGACTACCTCCACCCCCCGTGATGCGGACGATGCCGAGGTGGGATCCCGGGAAGGGACCCACCAGGAGGAGGAGGCCCCGGAGGTGTTGCAGGACAACCTCCCGGACTTTGCACAGGACTCGGCCCCGGAACCCATAGTGGCTCCGGAGTCCGGCGGGCGACCCCTTCGTAAGAAGGGCAAGACCGTGACGCCGGCAGCCTCTGTCCAACCGGAGGCGCCGGATAACTTGCTGGAGGCGCTCAATGGCGCCTCCATTAAAGAGGAACACCGCACTGTTATGAGTGCGGTGATTCAGAAGGTTCAGCTCACCAAGAGCGGGCTGAGCGAAGCCTGCAGCAGCCTTCTAACAGGCTTTGAGGTAAGAATTTCGATATATATATAAAATGGTACCGCATAGACAGTAGCCCCTGATGCTCGGTTCGGTGTTCGGAAAGAAAAGCCGGACTGAGGATCTAAAAAGATATACGTAGGAGTCATAAAAAATATGTCAATATGGGATTGCAGGCTGTGCTGCTGACCTCCGCCGCACTGACTGCGGAGGTCAATACTTTGAAGGAAAGCCTCGAGAGGTCCGAGAGCGAGCTCAGCCGTGCCAAAAAGCAGCTCGAGGACAAGGAAGGTGAGTAACACCTTATTAAAATTGTACCTTATAGAAAATGATTTTGGTTGCAAGAAGAATGACAAGGATAACGTGGGTATTGTAGGGGCCACTAGCGAGGTGGCGACCCTGAAGGAGGCGGTGTCCGCGGCCGAATGTAATGCGGCCGCGGAACACTCCAAGCGAGAGAAGCAGGAGGCGCGGGTGGCGGAGGTACAACAAGAGCTCCAGGCTCTCATGGAAAAACATGAGAGTTTGGAGCGTGACTCGGAGACTCGAGAGTCCGAGCTTGCAATGGCTCTTGAGAGTGCCAAAGCCGCTAAGGCCGAAGCCTACAAGGCCCTCCAGGAGATCGAGGCGGTGAAGAAAATAGCAGCGGGTAAGGCATTTTTCATGCAAAGTAAGCATGTGAGTGTTAATTACCTGTTGCTTACCCGAATTCGGAGCTCTCCAGGAACGTTCGCAGATCTTCCTTGTAGCATATCCGATGCTGCCGCATTCTACCTGGCCGAGGAGGGGAGCTCGATGGAGAAGGTCTTCTGGTCTCAGTATGCTGAGGCCGGACATCTGGTGCCCCTTTAGCGACCAGCTGAAGCAGCTAGTCGAGCTCCACAAGGTGACCGAACAGGCCATGAAGGGCCTCATAGTTCGGCTGTGGCCTAAGGAGGCCATGCCTGGGAGCTACTTCGGCCTGGTGCGGTGGCTGTGGATGCGTGCCCGTGGGTTGAAGTCATCAAGCAGTCCGCTTGTATTGAGGGTGCCCGTTGGGCCCTTGCCCGCGCAAAGGTGCACTGGGGCAAGATGGATGCCAAGAAGCTTGTGACGGACCCGCCACCGCAGGGCAAGGAGCACCGCACGCCCGAGATGTATTATAAGAGTGTCCTGAAGGGTGCCCGCACTATTGCGGGTGAGTGCTCCAAAGATGTAATATTTGAGTAGAGTCGCATTTTGTTATCCTGTGCGCTGAAAACTTAGTTCATATGCGCTAAGCAACGCTTGTTCATTTAAAATATTACCTTCTGTGCGGCTATTTATCAAATCTGAGAGATGGCAAGTCGCCGGCTTCAGCCCCCATGCCACGAGTGCTGGGGTGTTCGGGATAAACTTGAGCACTCTTGTTCCCATTTTTGGGTCCATCTAGGGAGGCGCTCAACACAGTGAACAAGGCAACTGGACTTATAATGCTTGAACACTCTCACTTAGCCATAGAATTCTATAATTTTAAATTTCGGTGAAGCCCCTAGTCTTCGGAAGGCCGAATTTGGGGCTCTATCCACGCCTGGGCCGGACAGAGCCGGTTCCTCGCTCTAAGCGGCATAAGTCTTTAGGGACTCGAACAAAACCTCTCGAACAGCGACCGGCTCTCGCCTCATCATGACGGTCAGTTTTAGCTTTCTCCACTGAGGCGTTAACCCAGCTCAACTGGGGCGCAATCGCAGTGGTTCTCCCAGTGCTACCTTAGCCGATACAACGGAACGTAAGGTACCAAAACATGGGAGCCGGGCAAACCCAACTATTGACCCAAGACATGATTCGGAGCTGATGCATATAATGCTATAAGTTCGGGGTGCCGCACTTGTGAAAGTGTTCGGACTTATCACACCATGATGCGGGAAACGTAAGCCCCTGGTGTATTTAGCCGTACCAAAATGTACGGATGCAACATGTCATAAATGAACATATGTATAAGAAAGAAATGCAATGGAAGCAAAAAGGTGCTGCATTACTTTATTCAAGAAAAACTGCTGTGAGTGCAGAACGATACAAATGGTGCGATAAGCAAGGGATGGGACTATTAAACATGTCCCCCTCCAGGGGTAGGCTGCATAATGGTGTATAAAACAGATTTAATGCTCGTAATGGAGACCACCTGGATATTCGTTGTAGCCTTTCTCCTTCCCTGGCTGTTGCATCGTGAATTCGACATGTCTGCTGTCGGATAGGGCCTCTGACGAACGGAGTCCTATGGGTAAAAATAAAAAAGAAAAATAGAAAAAAAAGAAAAAAAAGAACAACACACTTGAGAGCCCCTGGTGTGGTTGAGCCGCAGTCTGGGCCTATCGTGGTCGTGCCCCTCTCCCCATGCCCATGGTATCTTCAGAGCGTAATGGTGTACGCGGAGGACCTGTCTTGACATTTTACAGGGGCTGGGGTTGGGGCCGCACTACTACGCATGCTCGGAACGTGCCAGGTGGTATTGTTGTAGGTTACTCCGGGCACGCTCAGCTGTGTCCGGCCGCTTAACGGACGGACTCGAGAATTGCCTTAAGAGGCTGCATTGTACTTCTGCCGCGAGAGCCGCTGTATGTTCCTCCGTTCAGAGAGAATGTTCAGTGTTTCTGTTGACCGTGATGACTCCTTGAGGGCCTGGCATCTTGAGCTTGAGGTATGCGTAGTGCGGCACCGTGTTGAACTTTGTGAACGCAGTACGTCCGAGCAGGGCATGATAGCCGCTGCGGAACGGAACTATGTCAAAGATTAACTCCTCGCTTCGGAAGTTATCCGGGGATCCGAAGACCACTTCCAGTGTAACTGAGCCTGTACAGTTGGCTTCTACACCTGGTATGACGCCTTTAAAGGTCGTCTTGGTAGGTTTATTCCTTGAGGGGTCTATGCCCATTTTGCGCACTATATCCTGATAAAGCAGGTTCAGGCTGCTGCCACCGTCCATCAGGACTCTGGTGAGGTGAAATCCATCGACGATTGGGTCTAAGACCAATGCAGCGAATCCGCCGTGGCGGATGCTGGTGGGGTGGTCCCTTCGGTCAAAAGTGATCGGGCAGGAGGACCATGGATTGAACTTCAGGGCAACTGGCTCCATCGCGTATACATCCCTGAATGCATGCTTCCGCTCCGTTTTGGGTATGTGCGTTGCGTATATCATGTTCACCGTCCGCACCTGTGGGGGCAAAACTTTCTGTACTCTATTGTTTGGCGGTCGGGTCTCTTCCTCGTCATCGCTGTGCAGCCCCTTGTCATTGTTTTCGGCAATTAACTTGCCTGCCTGCTTGAATACCCAACAGTCCCTGTTGGTGTGGTTGGCTGGTTTTTTGGGGGTGCCGTGTATCTGGCACGAGCGGTCGAGTATTCGGTCCAAATTGGATGGACCCGAAGTAGTTCTTTTGAATGGCCTTTTTCCACTGACCGGGTTTAGAGCCTCTGAATCCGGCATTGACTGCCGTATCCTCACTATTGTCGCCGTTAATGCAGCATTTATTTTTGTTACGACGCGACCTGCCATTACGGTCCTTGATATCCGGACTGCCAGAATTTTTGCTGAGGTTGTTGCTGCATGCTAGCCAGCTGTCCTCACCCGCGCAGAAGCGGGTCATGAGTGATGTGAGGGCTTCCATGGATTTTTGCTTTTCCTGTCCCAGGTGCCGGGCAAGCCACTCGTCGCGGATATTATGCTTGAAGGCCGCAAGGGCCTCCGCATCCGGACAGTCGATGATTTGGTTTTTCTTGGTTAAGCATCGTGTCCAGAATTGTTTGGCCAATTCATCTGGCTGCTGAATTATGTGGCTTAGGTCATCGGCATCTGGTGGTCGCACATACGTGCCTTGGAAGTTATCAAGGAATGCGGATTCCAGGTCTTCCCAACTCCCAATTGACTCTGCTGGCAAGCTATTAAGCCAATGCCGGGCTGGTCCTTTAAGCTTGAGGGGGAGATATTTGATGGCGTGAAGATCGTCACCGCGGGCCATGTGGATGTGAAGGAGATAGTCTTCGATCCAAACCGCGGGGTCTGTTGTGCCATCGTAAGATTCAATATTCACGGGTTTAAACCCTCCGGGGATTTGATGATCCATTACTTCATATGTGAAGCATAGTGGGTGTGCGGCGCCTCTGTACTGGGCGATATCACGACTGAGCTCAAAAGAGCTTTGTCTGTTTTGTTCGTCCCGGCCAGACTTACTGTGTCCGGCACGACGGTTGTCGTCACGTATCATGGGTCGCCCACACGATCCATAGATCGATCTTGATTGTCTTGCCCTATCCTACAATATATCTTGCAAATCCAGAGCGTTCCCCTGTGGCCTTGTGCTTTTCGAGCGATTGCAGGGTACGGGTCTAGTGAAGGGCCTAGAGGCCTCTCTGTCACGACCACGGGGTGGTCGGTCAGCCATATTGTCTCCTGGTGATGCGGGTTCATACACCTCCTCCTCTAATCGGGGGAGCAGCTTGCGTTTAGGGTAGCTTGTGGAGGGACGTTCGAGCTCATGCTCTTCGTCCGCGAGGACTTCAGTCCATCTATCGGCTACCAGATCTTGATCAGCTCTAAGCTGTTGCTTCTTTTTCTTGAGGTTGTTCGCCGTGGCCATAAGCCTGCGTTTAAAACGCTCTTGTTCGACGGGATCCTCCGGCACGACGAATTCATCGTCGTCGAGGCTTGCCTTGTCTCCGGAGGGAGGCATATAATCCTCTACCTCTTCTTCTGCCGCTCTCTCATAAGGGCTTGTGAGGGAGTCCTGGATTAGGGGGTGTCCGGATAGCCGGACTACCATCATCAGCCGAACTATCATCGGCCTGACTATCATCATCGACCGGACTCCAAGACTATGAAGACACAAGATTGAAGACTTCATCCCGTGTCCGGATGGGACTTTCCTTGGCGTGGAAGACAAGCTTGGCGATACGGATATGTAGATCTCCTACCATTGTAACCGACTCTATGTAACCCTAGCCCTCTCCGGTGTCTATATAAACCAGATGGCTCTAGTCCGTAGTACAACAACAACCATTACAATCATACCATAGGCTAGCTTATAGGGTTTAGCCTCCTTGATCTCGTGGTAGATCCACTCTTGTAAACATCCACAATATCAATATCAATCAAGCAGGACGTAGGGTTTTACCTCCATCAAGAGGGCCCGAACCTGGGTAAAACATCGTGTCCCTTGTCTCCTGTTACCATCCGCCTAGACGCACAGTTCGGGACCCCCTACCCGAGATCCGCCGGTTTTGACACCGACTTTGGTGCTTTCATTGAGAGTTCCTCTGTGTCGTCACCGATAGGCTTGATGGCCTCTTCAATCGACAACGATGCAGTCCTGGGTGAGACTTTTCTCCCCGCACAGATCTTCGTATTCAGCGGCTTCGCATTGCGGGCCAACTCACTTGGCCATCTGGAGCAGATCGAAAGCTACACCCCTGGCCGTCAGGTCAGGTTTGGAAGCCTAAACTTCATGGCCGATATCCGCGGGGACTTGATCTTCGATGGATCTGAGCCACAGCCGAGCGTACCGCGCTGTCACGATGGGCACGACCTAACTCTGCCGCCGGACAGCACCTTGGAGGCCGCACACGAATCCGCTCCGACCCATAGTCCGGAGCCGATCGCTCAGATCAAGGACGGATGGCTGGACACTGCCTCGGGAGCTACAACTTCTACGGTGATGGAGCCGAACACTTATCTTGTCCCGCATAAAGCCCATGACTCCGAGGTACCGGACCCCCTGCCGGACTCCGAACCTTCTGCGCCCCTGCTAGTCGAATCCAATTGGGCGCCGATCATGGAATTCACCACCGCGGACACCTTTCAGCACTCACCCTTCGGCGATATCTTAAATTCGCTGAAGCATCTCTCACTATCCGGAGAGCCCTGGCCGAACTACGGCCAGGATGGTCGGGACGCGGACAATGAAGAAATTCAGAACCCACCCACCACCCACTTCGTAGCCACCGTCGACGATCTAACCGACGTGCTAAACTACGACTCCGAAGACATCAACGGTATGGACGATGATGCCGGAGACGATCAAGAACCAACGCCTACAGGGCACTGGAAGGCCACCTCGTCACATGACATATATATGGTGGACACCCCAAAGGGAAGCGATACCGAGGAACAACGGGACACGGCAGAGGATAATCCCGCCGATAAACAACCAAAACGGAGACATAGACGCCGCCCTAAGTCCCGCCTCGATCAAAGCAGCATTCCTAACGACCCAGCAATAGAGCAGGGCAAACCAGCGAACGACGAACATACGACCAAGCAACCATCCGAACAGGACAAACCGGATAATCAACCCCTTCACGGAGCAATCAACAGTCCGGACACACCACCGGAGCATAAGAACCTTCACAAAAGACTCGTCGCCACTACAAGAAGTTTGAAGAAGGAAAAACGGAAGCTCAAAACAGCGGAAGACATACTCAGAATGAAGTGGAGCAAAATACTCAAGACCACAGACAAATATGGCAATGGCCATCAAACAAAGAGCTACCCGAAGTGCAAGCTGCTTCCAGAATTTGACGAGGAAGCCATAGAGCCCTCACAGTCAAACAATAAAGAGACCGCCTGGCCGGATAGACGGCCAGATGATAGGCCAAAAACGACAAGCGGCGCCGCACACAAGCCGACTCATGATCCTGGGAAAACGGACGGCCCAACTAGGTCCATCTACGGGCCAAAAAGGAGGGCCCCAGGAAGGAACACAACACGACAAGTGTTCGAAGACAGCGGCACACCCAAATACAGGGGCGCCGCACACCCGCTATGTTTTACCGATGAGGTGCTGGATCATGAATTTCCAGCAGGGTTCAAACCCATAAACATAGAGGCATACGACGGCACAATAGACCCAGGAGTCTGGATAGAAGATTACATACTACACATACACATGGCTAGAGGAGATGATCTCCACGCCATAAAATACCTACCCCTCAAGCTCAAAGGGCCAGCTCGGCATTGGCTCAAAAGCCTCCCAGAAAACACTGTTGGAAGTTGGGAAGAGCTTGAGGACGCGTTTAGAGCAAATTTTCAAGGGACTTATGTCCACCCTCCGGATGTAGACGATCTGAGTCATATAACCCAACAGCCCGGAGAGTTAGCGCGCAAATTCTGGAACAGGTTCCTTACCAAAAAGAACCAACTAGTCGACTGTCCGGACGCGTAAGCCTTAGCAGCTTTTAAATACAACGTCCGAGATGAATGGCTCATCAGACACCTCGGCCAAGAGAAGCCAAGAACAATGGCCGCGCTAACAAGCCTCATGACGCGCTTTTGCGCAGGAGAAGACAACTGTCTAGCAAGATGCAGCACCAGCGACCCAAGTACATCCGAGATCAGAGATGGAAACGGAAAATCACGGTGCAGGAAAGATCAGCGCCGGAATAAAGAAAAAAGCCCAAAGGGCACGGCGGTCAACGCTAGATTCAAAAGCTCGCGGCCAAATAATAAAACACTGCCTCTTAAGGACAGCAGCGACGAGCTATCAAATTTAAACAAAATTTTAGATCGGATATGTCAAATCCACAGTACCTCCGGAAGGCCTGCAAACCATACCAACCGAAATTGTTGGGTTTTTAAACAGTCCGGCAGACTCAATGCCGGACACAAGGGGCTTGATGCGCCAAGCGAGGACGATGACGAACCCCACCAGTAGAGCACCGGAAGTCAAAAGACTTTCCCACAGGAAATCAAAACAGTAAACTCACTTCATGTGATAGTACGGAAAACCAACACGGCACTCACTAAGACAAGTGTCGCACGGTCCGCCCCAGCGGAACACCGAGATTGGATGTCAAAACCAATCACTTTCGACCATCTGGATTAGTCCAGAAGTATCCGGAACGCAGGATAGACTGCCCTGATATTGGATCCCATAATAGACGGACTGCAATTCACACAGGTTTTGATGGATGGCGGCAGTGACTTAAACCTGCTATATCCGGACACAATCCGCAAGTTGGGATAGACCCTACTACAATCCGGCATAGCCGCACTTCCTTCAAAGGAGTGGCGCTAGGCCCTTACGCCAGGCACACAGTTTCAGTATTACTAGAAGTTGTGTTCGGGTCACCTGACAACTTCCGACGAGAAAAGCTAACCTTTCATGTCGCCCCATTTAAAAGTAGCTATCAAGCATCACTGGGACAGGAAGCTTTCGTCCGCTTCAATGCAATACCACATTACGCGTCTCTTACGCTTAAAATGCCTGGTCCACGTGGCATCATTTCATTAAAAGGTCGCCTGAGACCCCGGACACGGCTGGACGAGTCCGGAATAAATAAGCTAGGGGCTACCTAGCCACACACCCCTTCACAAGGGTTTGTACATATAAGCCATAATAGGCTAGCATAGGCTCAGCTTTATTAATCTAAATTTCATTTTTTATGCACTTTCTCGCACGATTTCTTTTCAAACTAAGTTCCTCTCTTTTTATAGATGAACAGCATGCACACCCGCCCAGGATACGGCACAACGGAGACACAGGCGCAGACGTGCAGTAGGGACCCGTTGCAAGGACTCTTTTCAGACTAAGACCCTACGTAAACCTTTCTTACTGTCTCTTGTTGCTATAATCCCCTGGTTTCTCATTATAACCAGAGTGGAGACTGGCGTTTTGGCATAGGCCGCGCCAGAAGAACTTGCCCGTACCTGGACACAAGGGGTTTAGGGCATTGTTTTGCCCGCTATTATAAAGACCGAACACCTTCGGGAGTGTTCGGCGTCTCGAGTTAGGCCTTATATGCATCAGCTCCGAATCATGTCTTTGGTCAAATGTTCGGTTTGCCCGGCTCCTGTGTTTTGCTGCCTTACGTTCCGTATCATCGGCTAACGTGGCTCCAGGAGAACTACTGCGATTGTGCCCCAGTTCGGCTGGGCGAGCACCTCAGTTGAGAAAGCTGAAAACTGACTGTCATGATACAGCGAGAGACTGGTCAACCACTCGATCGACCATGGGAATGTTTAGAATTCCTCCGCTTTGACGAAGGGCCGTTTCCCGGTCAGGCACATACGCGCCCCAAATTCGGAGAGCGCGGTGCCCCCAGGGGCTATGTCGTAGCCCCACCCTCGAACTCCATGGCTAAGTGAAAGTGATAAAGCATTATAGTCCGGTTGCCTCGTTTGCTACGCTACCACCTCCTTTACAGGACTGAGACGTCGGATTAAGTGTGAAAACGCACTATTTTTTGCGAACACCCCCGCACCTTTTGCGTGGGGGCTGAAGCCGACGACTGCCATCTTTCAGGTTATACACACGTATACATGAACGGCCGCATAGGAGATATTCTATTACTTGAACGCACAAGTATAAAAGGCGCTTACATCATAAATACTGTTTTACACCATAAAAAAGTTCATTCGAACGTAACATTTTTTGAGCACTGCGACTCTATTACACGAGCACCACGCAGCACTTCACCAAAATAGTGCTCGTCGGGTAACCGGTTATCGTCCGAACCCGGGGTCGCAATAGCGGTGGCATCCATCTCTGTCCAATGTGTCTTCACACGGGCGAGTGCCATTCGCGCACCCTCTATGCAGGCCGACCGCTTCATCGCCTTAATATGCGGCACCGCTCTAAGAAATCGCTGCAATAAGCCAAAGTAACTCTTCGGCTCGGGCCTATCCGGCCAGACATGGGTCACTATATCCGTCATAGCAAGCCCGGACAACCTATTTAGCTCAGCCCACTCGGCCAAACGGTCGGTCAGCGGAAGTGAACACTCCGGACTATGGAATTGAGACCAAAACAGCTCTTCCGTCTTGTGATCCTTCTGGCTTCGAAAATGCACAACGGCATCCGCCGCACTCGCTGCTAAGTCCATATAAGCGTCCTCTGGACCCCACAGTTGGCCCAGCTGAGTATACTTTGGATCCGTAAACCTTCGGCGCAGCAGAAAAGGCTTGCCAGCTACAATTTCTCCGGCCTGGCGCAGCTCTTCCTTTATAGCCCGCATTGCAGAGCGGGCATCCTTGGCTTCGGCGGTGGCCTTCTCTAGGTCTTCTTGCCCTGCTAGGCGCTCCTTCCCAAGAGCCTCATTGCGGTCGGTAGCATCTTTTAACTTCACGGCCATTTCGGCCATCTCTTCCCTGCTCCGGCAGTGTGCGACCCTTTCGGCCGCTAACTCCTCGGCCGCCCTCGAGGCTGCCGCATTACTCCTTCTGGCCTGCTCCTTGGCCTGAGCAAGTTCGGCCTGAAGGCTCTCCATAGCAGCGGCACTATCTGCATTTCACACACATGTTGTAAGGAGCTGGCTTCGGCTCCCTTACCAAGTGACCGCACAGAAACACTTACCTTGCGTCTCATCAAGTCGCCTGTTGACCAAGGTGATGTCCGCATCCGCAACAGCGAGTTGCCGCTTTAGTTCAGCAACTCCATCAGTCTGGCTGGCCCCCGAACGACCCGCCACCTGCATCGGCATGGCGGAAATTTAAACCTGCGATTTTGATCCTCGGCACGCTGTCGATTTCGACAACCCACCGAGTCTCAGGGGCTACAATCTATACAGGGCGCATTCTATATGCAAAACTGTTAAAAGGTGTGTCATTTTTACGTACCTCAAACCCCGCCAGCAAACTCCTGACGGCATTATGTAACCCGCCTTCGGTGAATGAAATCCTTTCAATCACCATGCTCATCAATGCGTGGTGATCTTCTGAGATAAACGCCTTCTCAAGCAGATCCTTCAGCCGTACACCAGTAGGCGCCGAACTATCCGACTTTGCCAAACCAGGGGGCTCCCTCCGTGACGACACTTCAGGCTCGTCCGCCCTATCCGACGGCGCCCCGGACGGAGGCGTCTCGCTCTCCATCATCTCCGGACGAAGGTCCCCCAAAGACGAGCTCATTTGCGAAGGACGGAGATCCGAACTACAAGGTAATAACTTTAGTTATCCTCAGAAGCACAAATAGGGATGTCCCTTATTATAAAACTCCTTTCTTTCTACTTACGGCTCGTTGGAGGGATGATTCTTTAAGGGAGAATGTGCGGCCGGGGCCTCCCCGGACGCAGGACCCTCTGGCGAAGATTTCTTCCCCCGTTTAGGGGCTTTTTCCCCCGGGTCCTTGGAGGCAGTCCTCTTCTCCCCTTGGAGGGAGGGATTCTCGATCCCCCCTCTTTCAAGAGCCTCCTTAGGTGAGGCAGTAGCTTTCCTGCTTTCCCCTTTGTCTTCCTTTGGAGGCACAACCTCAAGCATCCGGACCAGCACGGAATCCGGCGCGGTCTCAGGGAGGGGGGCCGGACACCATATTAATTTTGCTTCCGCTATCCACTCCTGTGTAGAAGGAAGTTGGTCATAAGGCGAATCATTGAAAGGCAAACAAACGGTATGTCCGGACTTGGAACTACTTACTTGAGTATCCGGGCAATTGCAGCTTAGGCCAGCATCCTCGGTCAATTCCGGACGCGCCTCTTGCGATCCGAAGAATAATTTGTACATCTCCAGGGGTGTCATACCCATGAAGTGTTGAAGAATCCGTGGGCCCTCCGGATTGAACTCCCACAGCCGGAGAGGGCGGCGTTTGCAGGGCGGGAGACACCTAATCAGCATAACCTGCATTACCACCACCATATCAACTTCCCTCGTTTGGAGATCTCGAATCTGTCCCTGCAGTAGGGGCACGTCCTTTGACGGCCCCCAGTTGAGCCCTTGGGTGACCCACGACATCAACCGTCGTGGAGGTCCCGGGCGGAATAAGGGCGGCGGCTTTTGTCTGCGGCCCCTCGGAACGGTAATATAGAACCATTCTTGCTGCCACGGGCTGAGCTCCTCTTGGAAGGAGCCAGCGGGCCATGCGGCATCGGCCCTCCTACTTATGGCCGCCCTGCCGCACTCCGCTTGACGCCTCCCGATCATCTTCGGTGCCACATTGAAGGTCTTCAGCCACAGGCCGAAGTGAGGGGGACGCGGAGGAAGGCTTCACATACGACAATAAATGCGGAAATATGGAGGATGGACTCCGGAGCCAAATCATGGAATTCCAACCCATAGTAAAACACGAGCCCTCTCACAAAAGGATCCATCGGGAAGCCTAAACCCCGACGGAGGTGGGATACAAAGACGACGTACTCGCCGGGCTCGGGGGTGGGATGGCCTGCCCTTCGGCAGGCAACCTGTGCAAAATCTCATAAGCCAGGTACTTGGCCTCCCGCAGCTTTAGCACGTCCTCCTCCGTGACGGAGGACGGCATCCACCGGCCCTGGAGGTCGGAACCGGACATAGTTGAAGGTCCGAAGCGCTCGAATCTGGAGCTCTATTTGCTGGAACTTGGAGAGGGGGAGAGGATTCGATGGAGGATAGAAGAAAAGAAACGAGCCTTGGTCCCGTTATAAAGGGGGATAATACCAAGAGCCGTCTCCGTGACCGTTTGAGACTCGCCTTCGATAGAGGGGGCGTGGCGACGGGCGCGGTTGGGTTAACCACGTCCGTATTGATGAGAATCCCGGATTAAGGGGAAACACGATCTCTGCTTCGACAAGACGTGCCAAGGAAACCGCTTCACTAAATGCGCTGAAGTGGTAGAGTAAGAAACGATTCAAGTAATGGCTTGGTAGTGGTGTGACGTCGTGCCGCAAAAAACGTCAGCAGATTGAACTTGTATATATATTATTCTCTCTACGGTGGAATTTATTTTGCAGATCCGGACACTATCCTGGTGTTCACAATCTTCTATCATTCGGAGAATGAACCCGCCTTGCAATGCCAAGCAATATACACGCCGGACTTATCATCATTGAAGCCTGGTTCAGGGGCTACTGAGGGAGTCCTGTATTAGGGGGTGTCCGGATAGCCAGACTACCATCATCAGCCGAACTATCATCGGCCGAACTATCATAATCGACCGGACTCCAAGACTATGAAGATACAAGATTGAAGACTTCGTCCTGTGTCCGGATGGGACTTTCCTTGGTGTGGAAGACAAGCTTGGCGACACGGATATGTAGATCTCCTACCATTGTAACCGACTCTATGTAACCCTAGCCCTCTCCAGTGTATATAAACCGGATGGCTCTAGTCCGTAGTACAACAACAACCATTACAATCATACCATAGGCTAGCTTCTAGGGTTTAGCCTCCTTGATCTCGTGGTAGATCCACTCTTGTAAACATCCACAATATCAATATCAATCAAGCAGGACGTAGGGTTTTACCTCCATCAAGAGGGCCCGAACCTGGGTAAAACATCGTGTCCCTTGTCTCCTGTTACCATCCGCCTAGACGCACAGTTCGGGACCCCCTACCCGAGATCCGCCGGTTTTGACACCGACAGCTGGCGTCTCCGTCCTCCTGCGCTGGATCTTGCTGGAGTGGGTTGTCTTCGGCACTGTCCAGTGTATTATTATCTCCGGTGGCGGAATCTTCATTCTTGCTGTGGCGGGATTTAGAGCGGCGCCGCTGACGCCGACGCTTGGGCTGTTTCTTGGTGGGGTCATCCTCCGCTGTTCCTTCGCCATTCCCATCCTTTGGGATATCCACCATGTATATGTCATATGATGAGGTGGCTTTCCAGTGCCCGGTGGGCGCTGGTTCTTGGTCATCTCCGGCATCGTCGTCCATACCGTCGATGTCTTCGGAGTTGTAGTCTAGCATGTCGGTTAGATCGTCGATAGTGGCTACCAAGTGGGTGGTGGGTGGGCTTTGAATTTCTTCGTCGTCCGCATCCCAACGTCCTGACCGCAGTCCGGCCAGGGCTCTCCTGATAACAAGAGACACTTTAGCAAACTCAAGATGTCGCCGAAAGGTGAGTGTTGAAAGATGTCTGCTGCAGTGAACTCCATGATCGGCGCCCAATCGGATTCCATCGGAGGGGGCGCGGGAGATTCGGAGTCCGGCAAGGAGTCCGGCACCTCGAAGTCACGAGCTTCATGAGGGACAAGGTCAGTGTTCGGCTCTATCGCCGTAGAGGTTGCAGCCCCCGAGGCGGTGTCTAGCCATCCGTCCTCGATCTGCGCAGCCGGCTCCGAATTTAAGATCGGAGCGGGTTCGAGTGCGGCCTCCAGGGTACTGTCCGGCTGCAGAGTTAAATCATGCTCGCCGTGACAGTGCGGCACGCTCGGCTGTGGCTCGAATCCATCGAGGATCAAGTCCCCGCGGATATCAGCCTTGAAGTTCAAACTTCCAAATCTGACCTGACGGCCAGGGGCGTAGCTTTCGATCTGCTCCAGTTGGCCAAGCGAATTGGCCTGCAGTGCGAAGCCGCCGAATACGAAGATCTGTCCGGGGAGGAAGGTCTCACCCTGGACTGCGTCGTTGATGATGATCAAAGAAGCCATCGAGCCTATCGGTGACGACATAGAGGAACTCTCAATGAAAGCACCAATGTCGGTGTCAAAACCGGCGGATCTCGGGTAGGGGGTCCCGATCTATGCGTCTAGGCAGATGGTAACAGGAGACCAGGTTCGGGCCGTCTTGATGGAGGTAAAACCCTACATCCTGCTTGATTAATATTGATGATGTGTGTTACAAGAGTAGATCTACCACGAGATCAAGGAGGCTAAACCCTAGAAGCTAGCCTATGGTATGATTGTTGTTCGTCCTACGGACTAAAGCCATCCGGCTTATATAGACATCGGAGAGGGCTAGGGTTACACAGAGTCGGTTACAATGGTAGGAGATCTACATATCCGTATCGCCAAGCTTGCCTTCCACGCCAAGGAAAGTCCCATCCGGACACGGGACGAAGTCTTCAATCTTGTATCGTCATAGTCTTGGAGTCCGGCTGATGATGATAGTTCGGCTATCCGGACACCCCCTAGTCCAGGACTCCCTCAGCGAGCATGCCTAAGCAATAAATAAGCACAAAGTATATTCCCAGGGTGATCAAAAGGTATTAGGTTCCTACCTCAAGCACTACAACCAAAACCACATGTTCCCAATCCTACTCATGCAAATATTTGAGGGCAGAGCTAATGCATAGTAAAAACTAGGCATAAAAGAGTATGATCAAAGTGTAACTTGCCTTGCTGACGATATGAAAACTCTATAGATTCATAGTAACAAGCTTTGCACTCCGGATAATCTAGCATAGACAAACAATAGCATACATAAGCAATCACTCAAACAAAACACGAGAAAACCGAGAAAAGATCCAAATCGAACACGAAACAAGCACATGGCTTAAACTAACAAGAGTCAAACCTAAAAGCAATATTATAAGGTGGATTATATCTTAACAATAGGTACATGTGATTAGCTACGATTTGCAAAAAGATTCAACTCAAACGGAGCAATGAAACTCAAGATACGAACGAAACAAGATTGTTTACTAATCTGGACTAAACTCAATTTTTACAGTACCAAAATCATATTCAAGTTGGTTAACTGGAAAGAATAGAATGATAAGATTTAGGCGTTGGTTTCATCTGATTTGGATAAACGAGTAAAATGTTATGCTAGTTTTAAGATCAGGGGCTAAATCACGATAAAACTATTCACGGATAGGTCCCTTTCCGAAAATAAACTAAAAAGAAAAATCATATGGCGCGAATGTTCATTAACAGAACTTATACGGTGAAAACCATTCGTTAAAACGGACGAAGGAACGAGCGTTCGTTAAGTAATAAAACCTTAAAGAAAAATCGATCTAATAAAACGAACCGGCTAAACTAAAAAAACCCGAGGTGGGTTGACGGTTTTACCCGTTAACCGGAGTGAACCGGTCGTCGGTGGCGGCGGCTCCGATCTACGATGGCGGTGACGAGCGGTGGCGTCGGAGGGATGCGGGTGAGGCGACGGCAGCTCCAGGCGGCGGGGTTCGGCGGCGGCGCGACGCTGCAGCAGCGACGACGAGCAGCGGCGACGGCGCGCGGTGGTGCTGCGGCGGGAGGCGGCGGTGCGGGACGGGACAGAGGGGGCCGGGGCCATCACTATTTAAAGGGGACGGGGCACCCCGAGGCGGTGGCGGCGTCGCAGAGTCCTTCGGGGCTCCGGCGGCGTCCTGGCGCCGGACTCCGAGCAGGAGGCGGTGGCGGCGCGGGCCGGCCTGCTCGGCTGGGTCTTCGACCCACTCGGGCAGGAAGAATTTTCTTAATAAATTTCGCCCGAAAGGAAAAATCCTAATAAAATATAAAAAATCTAAAAGTTCCAGAAACAATTTTCCCCGTCCAAACCTAATATTTAGGACAGGATGAACATTTTTCTGGACTAAGATGCAATTTTCAAAAATGCAATATTTTTCTAATTCAAATAAAATAGCAAATAAAATACCAATAAAATCATAATTTGATTTTAAAATTATTTCTCCAATATTTCTCTTAGTTTGAAGAAGTCGTATTATCTTATCTCATATATTTTTAATAATGAAATAGTTGGAGAGAAAAATAATAAAATCAATTTGATCCTTTCTTCCAATTTGAAATAAATTCAAAGATGAAATTTGTGAAACCTCCAACTCTCTCCTTGGGTCCTTGAGTTGCTTAAGATTTCTAGCATCTCAACAAAATGCAAGAATAAATATGACATGCATATGATGATCTATGTATAACATCCAAATTGAAATTGGGATGTTACAACATGAATATCAAAGTCTTCAAGGTCACACCAATTTCTTCACTTCAAAATCTTTAGGGGAACCAAGGTCTTCAGGTGAAGACATACATTTTTAAGGGTCGACTTTCACAGTAAATATCAAACTCCTCATCGACTTATAGAACCTGTGTACACTCACAAACATATTAGTCCCTTAACCTATAAATCTTCAATACACCAAAATCACTAAGGGGCAGTAGATGCACTTACAATCTCCCCATTTTTGGTGATTGATGACAAATAGGTTAAGTTTTCAATGGGGATAAACATATTAATTGAAAGTGCTCAAAATTGAGGAATTTGATTGCAAGATGTAGAAGAACTCCCCCTGAAGATGTGCATATGTGAGGAATTTGCTTTTGATAGCAGATGCACATTGTAGAGTAATATCATGGAGATCTCCTCTTGTATCTTGTAATTCATACACACATTTAACATATCGAATGAAGAATTTGAAATGCATGATGAAATATGGTGACTTATGTAATTCAGCATGCGTGCATAACATATATGAGGAAATAGCATGCAGAAAAACAAAGCAAAAGTATCAGGTCACCATCGGACTTAAGTTTACAACACGATCCAACAAACACTTCAGAAGAGCGAGAGTTGCAACTTAACAAAAAAACACCCATATAAATAGACCCACTTGAAGACTAGCTTAAATTTCTCCCCCTTTTTCATCAAATGACTAAAAGGGACGAAAAGTGAGGACTAACGCCCCTGAAGAATATCATCACGAAGTCGATGGAGGTGCGCCAGCGTTTTTGGGGGTCGGTTGTTGAAGTAGGGCCTGCCACAGTGTCGTCCAAATCTTCATTTTCATCAGTCTCGCACGATGAAGAAAACGAGCTGGCCACCAAAGAAGGAACTTCAATTTTCTTGAATTTCTTTAACGGTCGCTTAGACCAGTCAAAGTCTTGCTTGAAGCCCATCTGCTTAAGAATTTCTTCACCGTAGAGATGAGACCGAACAGCCCAGGTGCGATCAAATACTTCATGGAGGTAGTAGTGGTTCTTCTTCACTGAATTGTGTGTAGCAGTCATGTTATGAAGAATTGAACCAAACTGACGCTTGACCCATTTGTGGTTGCGATCGACCTTCTGATGAAGACTGAGGAGAAGCTCACGATCAGTCATCAACCTTGGAGTTGTGCCTTGAGGATTTTGCTTTGAAGCATTGGCGACAGAGTCATGAGTGTTAGAGTCATCATTGGTGGAGTAGGAAGCAGCTTTGCGGAACTATCCATCCAATGGATGAATGCCTTCATCAATAATAGTGGCCTTGCCCTTCTCATCAGCTGAG
Source organism: Triticum aestivum (assembly GCF_018294505.1). NCBI lineage: Eukaryota > Viridiplantae > Streptophyta > Magnoliopsida > Poales > Poaceae > Triticum > Triticum aestivum. The sequence goes on from NC_057801.1 coordinate 555,033,372, forward strand.
GAAATAGTCCGCTTGAGGACTTCAATGGGGGCAAGTAACTGCCATGGTTAAGAGTATCAGCCTTGTTGTTTATTGAAGACCTTGATTTGATGAATTTCATGATCTAGGGAGCGTAAGGCTTCAATTCAAATGGAGAAAGAGCAACATTTGCCATAGTCCTCATGAAGAAATCATGGTAGTTGATTGGAATACTATCACGACCGGTTTTCTGGGTATTAAATTCCAGAAACTGGCCGTTGAGCTCACCAGCCCCAGGATAACTGTTAGCTGATGAGGCACCAACTTGATACAGAAATCCAAAGCAAAATACAACATATGCAGTACAAGACCACTCTGGCATGTGAGTACAACAAATGGTTTCTAGTGGTTGATGGCGGAAGCGGTTGTGGATCGTCAGCGTATATGGGACTCCATTTCCCACAGGAACAGCTGACCAGGTGAACTCCTATCTTCGCAAGGCTGCTATCACCATTACGAGGGTTCCGGGGCTGTCATCAAGGTCGCTCCTCTCCGTGAAAGAAATCTGGCCAAGACAATAACCAAGGACAAGCCAGTGAGTACTTTGAATGTACTCGCAAACATTATGATCATGGGTATAATATAACAATGAAGTGCTGAAAATATTTTATACTCATGACGCCAGTCACAAATATAATCCCTGATACGTGCAAGCACATTATATATATGAATATGCAATAACATAGCAATATTAAAATTATGAAATAAATAACAAACAATGCCACAGTCGGGCGTCTTAGCGACACCACATAAAGGGCTTAAAAAGAAATGCCACAGTCGGGCATCTTAGCGACACCACATAAAGGGATTTAAAAGAAATGCCACAGTCGGGCGTCTTAGCGACACCACATAAAGGGCTTTAAAAGAAATGCCACAGTCGGGCGTCTTAGCGACACCACATAAAGGGCTTAAAAAGAAATGCCACAGTCGGGCGTCTTAGCGACACCACATAAAGGGCTTTAAAAGAAAACACAGTAAATATCCAGGAGGTAAAACCATCCCAGGGGTATTCGATAATACCAATAATATCACGGGTTAGTCCATAACAAGAATAATAATCATAAATTATCAGAAGTCACAAGTTGTGATTCCAGTCTTGGTTTAACATATTCACCTCCGAAGACCAACACTAAGACCGACACTTGACCCATCCCAGACTGTAATCCTTAACCATGGACACGGCTATTCAAATAGGTTTAATCTCTGCAGAGGGTTTACTCTTTACCCACGAGTAACAGATTCCTTTAGTCCATCGGGACTAATTCCGTCTATGGTCTTTTTGTTGAAAACACACCTAACTTGCACACACCAGCTTAACTCACACGTGTCTGGAATCACCCACGACACTTGTCAAGCAAACTCTAAGTGGGGAGGCTACAACCTCGCATAGCATGGGATCAAATTTATATTGCGCGCTCTAAGGGGTGGCCTCCCCTCTCGGTCTCAACCGGAAACACCCATGCCCCCGGACCAGGTGGCCTGCCTACCAGCTACAACCGGTATCTTCCACCATGGCCTCTCTGTATGGTGTGTGCTAGAAAGAGGTTGACAACTTACTGAACCGTACTCTACTTGTTGTAGAGACGAGTGGTAGTACGAAACAAGTATGGGGGTTATTGGAACAAGACTCGATCTACGGTCGACTCAGGAGGTTTATAAATTCCAGCATGACATGTATAACAAATATAATTCAACCAATACAATCAACACTCATTATATCTTACTATGCCATACCGGACATACCCATCCCGCCGGAGACCGGTGACAAGCTCATGCCTACCCTAGGCAGAGGCTTTCCCGGATTCCTTTTCGGCATGCATGCAAGATACATGAGGATGATTACCATCACAAGTATACTCATTTCCAACAGCATGGAAATCACTAATATGCATCCATGCAAATGATCACATCACATGAAATAACAAGTCCTTCGAAATGAGGTGGTGTTATAAACGTGTCAACGAACACACCAAAATATTATGCCGGGGTTCAGAATGCTTGCTGTCGGTGTCAAAACTGGCGGATCTCGGGTAGGGGGGTCCCGAACTGTGCGTCTAGGCGGATGGTAACAGGAAACAAGGGACACGATGTTTTACCTAGGTTCGGGCCCTCTTGATGGAGGTAAAACCCTATGTCCTGCTTGATTAATATTGATGATGTGTGTTACAAGAGTGGATCTACCACGAGATCAAGGAGGCTAAACCCTACAAGCTAGCCTATGGTATGATTGTTGTTCGTCCTATGGACTAAAGCCCTCGGATTTATATAGACAACGGAGAGGGCTAGGGTTACACAAAGTCGGTTACAATGGTAGGAGATCTACATATCCGTATCGCCAAGCTTGCCTTCCACGCCAAGGAAAGTCCCATCAGGACACGGGACGAAGTCTTCAATCTTGTATCTTCATAGTCTGGAACTCCGGCCGATCATGATAGTTCGGCTATCCGGACACCCCCTAGTCCGGAACTCCCTCAGTAGCCCCTGAACCAGGCTTCAATGACGACGAGTCCGGCGCGCATGTTGTCTTCGGCATTGCAAGGCGGGTTCTTCCTCCGAATAATTTATAGAAGATTATGAACACCACCAGGATAGTGTCCGGCTCTGCAAAAATAAATTCCACGTACCACCGTAGAGAGAATAACATTACACAAGTTCAATCTGCTGACGTATTTTGTGGCGTGACGTCACACCACTACCAAGCCTTTACTCAAATTGTTTTTATTGTTCCACCTCAGTGCGTTTAGCGAAGCGGTTTCCTTGGCACGTCTTGTCGAAGCAGAGATCGTGTTCCCCTTATTCCGGGATTCCCATCAATACGGACGTGGGTAACCCAACCGCGCCCGTTGCCATGCCCCCTCCATCGAAGGCGGGTTCCAAACGGTTACGGGGACGACTCTTGGTATTCTTCCTCTTTATAATGAGACCAAGGCCCGTTCTTTTCCTTCAATCCTCTATCGAATCTGCCCCTCGCCCCGAGTTCCAACACCCAGGGCTCCAGGTTCGGGTACCTTCGATCTTCGACAATGTCCGGCCCTGACCTATGAGGCCGGTGGATGCCCTCCTCCGTCATGGAAGAGGACGTGCTAAAGCTGAGAGACGCCAGGTACTTAACCTACGAGATTTCACATAGGCTGCCTTCCCGAGGGCAAGTTATTCCGACTCCCGAGCTTGGCGAGAGTGTCGTGTTCGTGTCTCACCTCCGTCGGGGTTTAGGCTTCCCGACGGATCCCTTCGTGAGGGGGCTCATGTTTTACTATGGGCTGGAATTCCATGACTTGGCTCCGGAGTCCATCCTCCACATCTCATCATTCATTGTCGTCTGCGAAGCCTTCCTCCGCACTACCCCTCACTTCGGCTTGTGGCTCAAAACCTTCAACGTGGAGCCGAAGATGATCGAGGGGCGTCAGGCAGAGTGCGGCGGGGCGGTTATAAGCAAGAGGGCCGATGCTCCATGGCCCGAGGGCTCTTTTCAGGAGGAGCTCGGCTTGTGGCAACAGGAGTGATTCTATATCACCGCTCCCAGGGGCAGCAGGCAGAGGCCGCCGCCCGTCTTCCGCTCGGGCCCTCCACAACAACTGACGTCATGGGTCAACAAGGGGCGTGACTGGGGGTCGTCCAAAGACGTACCCCTGTTGCAGGACCGAATTCAAGGCCTCCAAGAAAGGGAGATCAATCTGGTCGCATTGGTACATGTTATGTTGATCTGGCGCCTACTGCCCTGCAAACGTCGCCCCCTCCGCCTGTGGGAATTTAATCCGGAGGGGCCACGAGCTCTTCAACACTTCATGGGTTTGACACCCGCGGAGATGTACAAACTGTTCTTCGGATCGCAAGAGATGTGTCCAGAATTGACCGAGGATGCTGGCCTAAGCTGCAATCGCCCGGATACTCAAGTAAGTAGCCCCATGTCCGGACACATCATCCATTTATTTATCGTGGGTTTGCCTTTTAACCAGCTATCCTTGGACAGGAGTGGATAGCGCAAGCAAAACTGATACGGTGTCGGGCCCCCCTCCCTGAGACCACGCAGGATCCCGTGTTAATCAAAATGTTGGAGATTGCACCTTTGGAGGAGGGCGAAGGGGGGCATGGGGGAACTACCACCTCTGCCAAGGAGGCTTCCAGCAAGGGAGGAATCAAGGGTTCCTCCTTCCAAGGGGAGAAGAGGACCGCTTCCGAAGACCCGGAGGCCAAGGCCTCAAAGCGGGGAAAGAAATCTGTACCGGAAGGTCCTGTGCCAGGAAGAGCCCCGGCCGTACTGTCTCCTCGGAGGAATCAGCCCTCTAGCGAGCCGTAAGTAAAAAGGGGGGATTTTTTAATATTGGACACCCCTGCTTAATTTCTAAGGGTAACCGAAGTTTTCACCTTGTAGTTCGGATCTCAACCCATCTCAGTGCAGCTCATCTTCGGGAGACCTTCATCCGGAGATGATGGAGAGCGAAATGCCTCCATCTGCCGCCCCGTCGTGCGGGGCGGGCGACCCTGAGCTGTCGTCACGGAGGGTCTCCCCGAGTCTGGCGGGGCCGGAGAGTTCGGCACCCATTGGAGTACGGCCGGTGGAGCTACAGGATTTGCTCAAGAGGGCGTCTATCTCAGAAGATCACTGCACATTAATGAGTAGGGTGATTGAGAGGATCTCGTCCGCCGAAAGCGGGTTGTGTGAGGCCGTCGGAAGTTTGCTGACGGGGTTTGAGGTACGCAAAAAATGACATACCTTTTGACAGTTTTGCACATAAAGTGCGCCCTGTATAGATAGTAGCCCCTGAGACTTGGTGTGCTGTCGAAAGCGACAGCGTACCGAGGATCATAATCTCAGTTATAGATTGTCGCCTTTCCTATGTAGGTGGCAGAACGTTCGGTGGCCAGCCGGACTGATGGATTTGCCGAGCTGAAAAGGCAACTCGACGTTGCGGATGCGGACATCTCGTTGGTCAATAAACGACTCGATGAGTCACAAGGTATGTGGTTGCTCCGCGGTCGCCTAGTAAGGGAGCTGACGCCCATTCCTTACAATTTGTATGCTTGATGCAGATGGTGCTGCTGCTGTGGAAAACCTTCAAGCAGAACTTGCTCGGGCCAAGGAGCAAGCCAGAAAAAGTGAGGTGGCTGCCTCGAAGGCAGTGGAAGAGCTAGAAGCCAAGAATGCTGCTCATTGCCGGAGTAGGGAGGAGATGGCCGGAATGGCCGCTAAATTAAAAGTTGCTACCGACCGCCAGGAGGTTCTTGAAAGAGAACGCCGAGCGGAGCAAGAGGACCTGAAGAAGGCCGACGCCGAAGCCAAGGATGCCCGTAGTGCGATGCGGGCTATGAGGAGGAACTGCGTCAGGTCGGAGACATTGTGGCTGGAAAGCCCTTTATGCTGCGTAGGAAGTTCATGGATCCGAAGTATGCTCAGCTGGGCCGATTGTACGGTGCAGAGGATCCTTATCTGGACTTGGCAGCGAGTGCGGCGGACGCAGTCGTGCACTTCCGAAGCCAGAAGGATCACGAAATGGAAGAGCTTTTCTGGTCTCAATTCCATAGTCCGGAGCGTCCACTTCTGTTGAGTGATCGGCTGGTTGAGTGGGCTGAGCTGAATAGATTGTCCGGACTTGCCATGACGGATGTGGTCACTCATCTGTGGCCGGAAAGGCCCAAGCCGAAGAGTTATTTTGGCTTGTTGCAACATTTCCTTGAGGCGGTGCCGCGTATTGGGGCGATGAAGCGGTCGGCGTGCATAGAGGGTGCGCAGATGGCTCTCGCCCATGGTAAGACATACTGGGCAGAGATGGATGCCACCGCTCTTGCATCCCGGGGTTCGGACAAAAGCCGATTCCCCACCGAGCACTATTTTGAGGAAGTCCTGCAGGGCGCTCGTTTAATAGAGTCGCAATGCTCGAAAGATGTTATGTTTGAATGACATGTATGATTTCTGAGATCATGTTTATAATGCAATAGCTTTTTATACTTGTGTGTTCAAGTATTGAACTATCTCCTGTGCGGCCGTATATGTATGTATAACCTGAAAGATGGCAGTCTTTGGCTTCAGCCCCCACGCACCTGGTGCGGGGGTGTTTGCAAAAAGAAAAGCGCTTTTTCACACTTAATCCAACGTCTTGGTCCTTTTAAGGAGGTGATAGCGTAGCAAACTAGGCAACCGGACTATAATGCTTTATCACTTTCACTTAGCCATAGGAGCTCGAATGTGGGGCTACTATATAGCCCCTGGTGGCACCGCTCTTCTCCAAACTCGGGGCGCGTATGTGCCTGACCGGGAAGCGGTCCTTCGTCAAAGTGGAGGAATTCTAAACATTCCAATGGACGATCGAGTGGTTGACCAGTCTCTCGCTATATCATGACAGTCAATTTTCGGCTTTCTCTACTGAGGTGCTCGCCCGGCCGAACCGGGGCACAATCGCAGTAGTTCTCCTGGTGCCGCGTTAGCCGATGATACGGAACGTAAGGCAGCAAAACACAGGAGCCGGGCAAACCCAACATTTGACCAAAGACATGATTCGGAGCTGATGCATATAAGGCCTAACTCGAGACGCCGAACACTCCCTGAGGTGTTCGGTCTTTATGGTACCGGGCAGAACAATGCCCTAAGCCCCTAGTGTCCAGGTACAGGCGGGAACTTCTGACGCGGCCGATGCCAAAACGCCAGCCTCCTCCTCGGCTATGGTAGGAAACCGGGGGATGTGTATCAACAAGAGACAGTAAGAAAGGTTTACGCAGGGTCTTAATCTGAAAAGAATCCTTGCAACGGGTCCCTGCTGCACGCCTGTGCCTGTGTCTCCGTTGTGCTGTATCCTGGACGGGTGTAGCACGTGCTTCGTCTGTGAAAGAGAAGGACTTAGTTTCTAAGAAATATTGTGCAAAAGTTGTATTAAAATAAAGTATAATTTTGAAGGTGAAGAAAGTTGAGCTTTATTGGCTCTCATCATTTATACGCGCGGCCCCTTATAAAAGGGGGTATGCGGCTGGGAAGCCCCTTGTTAAGTTACACAGGACTCATCTAACCATGTTCGAGGTCTAAATAACCTGTTTTTAGGGGCTTTGACCTGCAAGGTCTGATTAGTGTGTGGCTGTCGAGGCAGTCGCACATTCTCCGTGGTCGAGGGACACTTGGAGTTTTGAGATTATGCCACGTGGACCGGGCATTTTTAAGCGTAAGAGACGCGTAATGTGGTATTGCATTAAAGCGGGCGAAAGCTTCGCGCCCCAGTAGTGCTTAAGGGCTACTGCTAAATGGGGCGATGGAGAGTGAGCTTTTCACGACGGAGGTTGTCGGATGAACCGAACACAACCTCTAGTGGTACAGAGCCTGTATAATTGGCTTAAAGGCCTGGCGTCACTCCTTTGAAGGAAGTGCTGCTATAGCGAATTTTGGTAGGTTCTATCCCCAGTCTGTGGACGGTGTCCTGGTATGGCAGGTGCCGCACTGTGTGTTATCACATGAAGTGAGTTCACTGTTTTGACTTCTATTGGGAAAGTCTTTTGTTTTCTGGAGTGCTGCTTTTGGGTTTCGTCACTTTCACTTGGTGTGTCGAGCCCCTTGTGTTCGGCGTTAAGTCAGCCAGACTGCTTGAAGACCCAACAATCTCTGTGGGTATGGTTTGCAGGCTTCCCGGAGGTACCATGTATTTGACACAGTCTATCCAGAATCTTGTTTAGGTTGGATAGCTCGTCACTGTTGTCCTTTAGGGGCAGTTTTTGTTGTTCGGCTGTGACACCCCAAAAATTTGGCCTTGTTTTAGTGAATTAATTTTTTTTCCAGGAATTAAAACTTTGGATATCTGAGCTCCTTTTTGATTTTTTAAATCATTTCCTTTCCTGTTATGATGAGTTTTTCCCAAAGAGAAAACTTTTCAAATATGTTATTGGACTTGTTTAACCTCTCAAGAAAAACTTTCCTTTTATCAATATAACTAATTAAATAATTAAGTTGTTTGATCTTTACTTTCTTGAAAATGTTTTTTCAAGGTTAAATGGCCTTATTTGAACTACAACCATTTGATAAATTCACTTAAAATTCCAACCAAAATTTGGAGATGTCATGTGATGTTTTTAAATCACTTTTATGCAAAAATATATTTCATTCATGAAATACTTTGAGCCCTACACTCAATTTTTCCTCTCTGGTCTAGAGTGCATTTTTCACTACAACCTATTTAAATATTTATTTAAAACTTCTACCAAAATTAGGGGAGGTCAGTAGGAGCATATTATTCCACTTTGTGCAAAAACCTAGTGCTGTTCCTTGAAAATATTGAGTGAATCAACCTCATTTCCATTCTGGACCAACTTGATGGTTTGTACAGCAACCATATTTTTGCTTGCTCTTTAACCCTTGATTATTTCTCCTACTTGTAGTCCTCCATGTTAAACCCTTAAGTCCAGGAGCATGAACCTTTTGGATCATTTTTGGTTCATGAAATAATGCTATTTATTTCCTGTCCAGAATTGAAGTTTTGTAAAACTTGCACTAACAAGTTTCTTCTTTCGGCAAACTAACCTCACCACCCTCTTGTACATCTGAAGAGACCCCAATCTGGAGTTTTTGGCCACTCCAAGACCTGCCTAAGTGCCCTTAGCATTTTGTCAAACACCTTCCGGGCATGATCTGTTTTGACATGAATTGTGGCATTGCACTGTGAGCTTGCACCTCTGATCAAACTAGCATGTCCACTAGACTCCCAGTTGCTCCTAACCTCGATCTGGTAAACCCCAACCTCACCTGCGACCTGTAGCATGCCGCGACATTGTGTCGAACATCTCCCGTGCGTGCACTGGACGCGCCCAGAGCGCGCGTATTGCACGATGCCGCGCCCGAGCCGACACGCTGGCCCCCTGGCTTTGGCCCACACGGCAGCACCTCGCCACGCACTCCCCGCCTCGCAGCATCACGCCAAACCACCCTGGCATGCTACAGCGCCGCCGCCAGGGCATTCTTGGCGGCACTCCGGCGTCCGCAGTGGCTCCAGCCACGGGCAGCGCCGCCCAAACCCCTCCCGCTCGCCACCTGGCCCCTGGAGCAGTGCGAGCTCATCCGCAGCCATGTCCTCTAGCGCTCGTCGCCGCCACGATGCCCTACTACTACAGAACGTCGGTTCGCCGGAAGCTTATCCACGGCCGCCGCGGAACCGCCTTGCCTCGCTTATAAATGGACGCCCCGGGCCATTCCCGCACACTGGCAACCTCAGGCCACCCCAATGACGCTTCCCCAGCTCGCCAATCGACCCAGGAGAGCTTTCTTCCTCATCTCCGGCAACTCCTGCCGCCGCCACCGCCCCGGCCAATCCGGCAGCTCCAGTACCTCCCCCTCTCCGTTCTCTTCGCCAGAAACCTCCTCATCCTCCCATGAACCCTTCCCCCTACTCGATTTTGATCGGGAACCACCGCCGCCTCAAAACCACTTTACCACCGAAGCTTCCCTCCGCCGCGGAGCTCGCCGCCGGTGATTTCCTCCACCTCCGACGACCCTACGACTACCGAAGTGACCACCTCGGCCCCCTGAATCCGCTGGTGGCCTCAGCTTTCGGAACGGATCCACCATTCGCTGGCGATGATCACCGGAGCCCCGCTCCACTCGGGCAGAGGAGGGAGACGACGCGGGCGACTGGTCAAACCTGACCAGTGGGCCAGGCGGGCTCACCGTCAGAGACCCAGCGCCGGTCCACGTGGTTAAGTGGAGACGTAAAGGGCGCAAATACGTTTTCTCTGCACCGAAAGCGTAATCTCGTTTGAAACGTTTTCCTTTTCTTGATTTTATTAAAAACCGATTTTGACCACAACTTTGACTGGTTCTAACTTTTTAAATATAAGTCCAAATGAAATGATTCTTTTTCCTACCTCTCTCAAATTTCACCTAGTTTATTTTAAGATTTATTTGAAAAAAATTCAGAACAACTTTTGGTGCTGTTTTTATTTTGTGTGTTAATTCTTTTATATTGCTAAAATAGGATTTTTGAAGAGAGGAGAAATGTTTCAAGTTTTGGAGTGCACCCTGCCTTTCCACACATTGAAGGCAAGCATTCTGAATCCCGGTATAATATTTTTGGTGTGATCGTTGATACATTTATAACACCACCGCATTTCGAAGGACTTGTTATTTCATGTAGTATGATCATATGCATGAGTGCATATTAGTGATTTCCATGCTGTTGGAAATGGACACACTTGTGATGATAATCATCCTCATGTGCCTTGCATGCATACCGGCAGGAACCCGGGAAAACCTCTGCCTTGGGTAGGCATGAGTTCGTCGCCGGTCTCCGCCGGGACGGTTATGTCTAGTATGGCATGGCAAGGTGACATGAGCGGTGACTCTGTTGGTTGAAATATATTCGTTATACTAATCATGCAAGGAATACTTAAACCTCCTGAGTCGACCGTAGATCGAGTCTTGTGCCAGTAACCCCCATACTTGTTTCGTACTACCACTCGTCTCTACAGCAAGTAGAGTACGGTTCAGTAAGTTGTCAACCTCTTTCTAGCACACACCGTACAGAGAGGCCATGGTGGAAGATACCGGTTGTAGCTGGTAGGCAGGCCACCTGGTCCGGGGGCATGGGTGTTTCCGGTTGGGACCGAGAGGGGAGGCCACCCCTTAGAGCGCGCGATATAAATTTGATCCCATGCTACGCGAGGTTGTAGCCTCCCCACTTAGAGTTGCTTAACAGGTGTCGTGGGTGATTCCAGACACGTGTGAGATAAGCTGGTGTGTGCAAGTTAGGTGTGTTTTCAACAAAAAGACCATAGACGGAATTAGCCCCTATGGACTAAAGAAATCCGTTACTCGTGGGTAAAGAGTACACCCTCTGCAGAGAATAAACCTATTCGAATAGCCGTGTCCATGGTTAAGGATTACAGTCTGGGATGGGTCAAGTGTCGGTCTTAGTGTCGGTCTTCGGAGGTGAAACTGTTAACCAGAAATGGAATTACTACTGGTGACTTGTGATAACTATGATTATTATTATTGTTGGCTAACCCGTGATATTATTGTTATTATCGAGTATCTCTGGGATGGTTCTACCTCCGGGATATTCACTATGATTGTTTATTTTAAATCCCTTTATGTGGTGTCGCTCAGACGCCCGACTATGGCATTTCTTTTAAAGCCCTTTATGTGGTGTCGCTCAGACGCCTGACTGTGGCATTTCTTTTAAAGCCCTTTATGTGGTGTCGCTCAGACGCCCGACTGTGGCATTTCTTTTAAAGCCCTTTATGTGGTGTCGCTAAGACGCCCGACTGTGGCATTGCTTGTTATTTGTTTCATAAATTTTAATACTACCATGTTATTGCATTTTTATAAATAACTTGCTTGCATGCATCAGAGTTTCATTTATCTTTTGTGACTGACGTCATGAGCATAAAATATTTTTAGCACATCATTGTTATATTATACCTGTGTTCATAATGTTTGCGAGTACATTCAAAGTACTCACTGGCTTGTCCCTGGCTATTGTCTTGGCCAGATTTTCTTGCACGAAGAGGAGCGACGCGATGACAGCCCCGG
>NC_057801.1:555044992-555048142 GCF_018294505.1 Triticum aestivum
CCGGGATATTCACTATGATTGTTTATTTTAAATCCCTTTATGTGGTGTCGCTCAGACGCCCGACTATGGCATTTCTTTTAAAGCCCTTTATGTGGTGTCGCTCAGACGCCCGACTGTGGCATTTCTTTTAAAGTCCTTTATGTGGTGTCGCTCAGACGCCCGACTGTGGCATTTCTTTTAAAGCCCTTTATGTGGTGTCGCTAAGACGCCCGACTGTGGCATTGCTTGTTATTTGTTTCATAAATTTTAATACTACCATGTTATTGCATTTTTATAAATAACTTGCTTGCATGCATCAGAGTTTCATTTATCTTTTGTGACTGACGTCATGAGCATAAAATATTTTTAGCACATCATTGTTATATTATACCTGTGTTCATAATGTTTGCGAGTACATTCAAAGTACTCACTGGCTTGTCCCTGGCTATTGTCTTGGCCAGATTTTCTTGCACGAAGAGGAGCGACGCGATGACAGCCCCGGCACCTAAGTAATGGAGATAGCAGCCTCGCGAAGATAGGAGTTAACCTGGTCAGCTATTCCCGTGGGAAATGGAGTCCCATAGACACTGATGTTTCACAAACCGCTTCCGCCATCAACCACCAGAAACCATTTGTTGTACTCACAGGCCAGAATGGTCTTGTACTACATATTTTGTTTTCTGCTTGGAATTTCTATATCAAGTTGGAGCCTCATCAGCTAACAGTAATCCTGGGGCTGATGAGCACGACGGTCTTTTCTGGAAATTTATTACCCAGAAAACCGGTCGTGACATCGGCCGAGAGCTTTTGAATCCGGCGTTGACCGCCGTACTATTTGGGCCATTTTCCTTATTCCGGCGCTGATCTTTTCTGCGTCGTGATTTCCCATTTTCGTCCCTGATTTCGGGATGTACTCGGGTCGCTGGTGCTGCATCTAGCCAGCCAGCTGTCTTCCCCCGCGCAAAAGCGGGTCATGAGGCTTGTTAGTGCGGCCATGGTTCTTGGTTTTTCCTGGCCGAGGTGTCTGGCGAGCCATTCGTCTCGGACGTTGTGTTTAAAGGCTGCTAAGGCTTCAGCGTCCGACAGTCGACTATTTGGTTCTTTTTAGTGAGGAACCTATTCCAGAATTTGCGTGCTGACTCTCCGGGCTGTTGAGTTATGTGACTTAAATCGTCTGCATCCAGAGGCCGGACATAAGTCCCCTGAAAATTTGCTCGAAACGCATCCTCAAGCTCTTCCCAACTTCCAATGGTATTTTCTGGGAGGCTTTTAAGCCAATGCCGAGCTGGCCCTTTGAGCTTGAGGGGTAGGTATTTTATGGCATGGAGATCGTCTCCTCTGGCCATATGTATGTGTAGGATATAATCCTCAATCCAGACTCCGGGGTCTATAGTTCCGTCGTATGCCTCTATGTTTACGGGTTTGAATCCCGCTGGAAATACATGGTCCAGTACCTCGTCGGTGAAACATAGTGGGTGTGCGGCGCCCCTGTATTTGGGTGTGCCGTTGTCTTCAAATGCTCGGCGGGTTATGTTGCTTCCTGGAGTCTTCTTTTTTGGCCCATAGATGGACCTAGCTGGGTCATCCTTTTTCCGAGGATCTTTATGTTGATCGTGTGCCGGCTTGTGTGCGGCGCCCCTTGTTGCTCTTGGCCTATCATTTGGTCGTCTATCCGGCCAGGCGGCTTCTTTCTTTTTTGACTGCGGGGGCTCTAAGGCCTCCTCGTCAAATTCGGGCAACAGCTTGCGCTTCGGGTAACTCTTTGTCTGGTGACTAGCACCATATTTATCTGTGGTGTTGAGTACTTTGCTCCATCTCATTCTGAGTGCGTCCTCTGCTGTTTTCAGCTTCCGCTTTTGCTTCTTCAAACTTCTTGCAGTGGCGACGAGCCTTTTATGAAGGTTCGTATGCTCTGGTGATGTGAGATCGTCTTCGCCGGGGATGGGTTGCTTGTCCAGTTCATCATGTTCGGATGGCTGCTTGATGGCATGTGCGTCGTCCACTACTTCGCCCTGCTCTAGGGCCGGGTCCGTATGGGTGCCGTTTTTATCGAGGCCGGTCTTTGGGCGGCGCTTGCGTCGCCGTTTTGGTTGTTTGTTGGAGGAGTTGTCCTTCGCCACGTCCCGTTTTTCCTCATTGTCGCTTCCCTTTGGTGTATCCACCATGCATACGTCGTGAGTTGGGGTGGCTTTCCAGTGCCCATTGGGCACTGTTTCTTGGTCGTCTCCGGCATCGTCGTCCATACCGTCGATGTCTTCGGAGTCGTAGTCTAGCATGTCGGTTAGATCGTCACAGCGGCAACCAAATGGGTGGTGGGTGGGCTTTGAATTTCTTCGTTGTCCGCATCCCAACCGTCCTGACCGCAGTCCGGCCAGGGCTCTCCTGATAACGAGAGATACTTTAGAGAACTCAAGATGTCGCCGAAAGGTGAGTGTTTAAAGATGTCCGCTGCGGTGAACTCCATGATCGGCGCCCAATCGGATTCGATCGGAGGGGGCGCGGGAGGTTCGGAGTCTGGCGAGGAGTCCGGCACCTCGGAGTCACGAGCTTTATGAGGGACAAGGTCAGTGTTCGGCACTATCGCCATAGAGGTTGCAGCCCCTGAGGCGGTGTCTAGCCATCCGTCCTCGATCTGCGCAGCCGGCTCCGAATTGAAGATCGGAGCGGGTTCGAGTGCGGCCTCCAGGGTACTGTCCGGCTGCAGAGCTAAATCATGCTCGCCGTGATAGTGCGGCACGCTCGGCTGCGGCTCGAATCCATCGAGGATCAAGTCCCCGTGGATGTCGGCCGTGAAGTTCAAACTTCCAAATCTGACCTGACGGCCAGGGCCGTAGCTTTCGATCTACTCCAGCTGGCCAAGCGAATTGGCCCGTAGTGCGAAGCCACCGAATACGAAGATCTGTCCGGAGAGGAAGGTCTCACCTTGGACTGCGTCGTTGATGATGATCAAAGAAGCCATCGAGCCTATCGGTGACGACACAGAGGAACTCTTAATGAAAGCACCAATGTCGGTGTCAAAACCGGCGGATCTTGGGTAGGGGGTCCCGAACTGTGCGTCTAGGCAGGACGTAGGGTTTTACCTCCATCAAGGTGGCCCAAACCTGGGTAAAAACAACGTGTCCCTCGTCGCCTGTTACCATCCGCCTAGACGCACAATTCGGGACCCCCTAC